>NW_027112044.1:13228-15993 GCF_000696795.3 Halyomorpha halys
AAATTACCATATTTAGTTCATAGAGCAGTTTCTGGTCTGGAACACACCAATAAATGATAAAGTTTAAATAGATAATTTGTCTTTTAAATTGGTCTTTCAACAATAAAATATTTGGTGGGTGGTAGTTTATGTTACACCCCTTCCCAAAAATTTTAGAAGGGGAAACCCTTGGTGAGGTAGCCCCCAGGATAAAATGAACACATAATGTAATATTTCATTAGGATTAAATAGAATTATAGGAGTTCTATAACATAACTATTAAATTTATTTTTCATCAAAGTTCCATGTTTCTATTAGTTATAAGATAATACTTCTGATATTTTCTATATATATTATATTGTAACTGTATTAATATTATATAAACTGTACTGTGAACAATGTAAAACAATATCATATTTGGATAAATAGTAATGTCGGATATTCAACTGCTTTATTGGGAACAAACTTGAGTTTCAGAAAAAAAATTCATTAGAGAGTCTAATTTTCATCACTTAATTCTAAGTTACGCCCCAATTAATTGTAGTTTGATGCCTTTTTATGCATTCTGTCAACTGGGCCATCATCAAGGGCAATCCATTTAGATTTTTTCTGTAATTAATATAAAATAAATTCTATTTCTGGAATTAACACCTTTAATTATAATCCTATCACTAACATTTTTAAAATCATTATTAATTCTAAAGTAGCATACCCTAATTTTAATTTCATGGCCTTACTATTATCACTAAAAAGTTGCATACTATTCCATCCATGTCTAATATAATATACAAAAATTAATCTATAGCATAAATGAACATGGGAAATAATATTAGTTATTATTTAAATTGCACCATTTTATGTTTAATTACCTGTATGTATGAACCATTTCATTTAATATTAATTGTTTTATTTGCAAATTTTGTTACACTACTTCCAAACTAACTTGTTAACTCCATATTATTAAGCCAAGATAGGCATTTTATCATTATATGGGTCTTTCTCCAAATTTGGTGCTATTTAGCTATCAAATTTTTTTAAAAATTATGTTGTTTTTTCCTTTAGGTAATGCTCCTAGATAATATCCTGAAGCATGCATACACTTAGTATAACAGTTATCTCGATATTGATTATTAAAAAAGTCTTATTCCAGGAAGTAACATTAATGACTGGTAAACTAAAGATTGATAAACTGAAATAAAGTACCTGATTACTGTATTAATTCTATTAGAAAATATTTATTTAGTAGTGATAGGTTTTAACTATTTGACTTAAATAATGGTTATTCCGAAGGACTGGGTATATAATATTATAGTGCCAATACATAAGAAAGATAGTACAACAGAATGTGGTAACTACAGACCAATATGCTTATCCCAAGTAACATACAAGTACACCACTATTCTAGAAAGCAGGTTACGGGCACTGATAGAGCCCAAACTAGAAGAAGACCGGGCTGGATTCCGACCTGAAAGACAAACCCAGGATCACATATTTGCCCTCAAAACTATTGTAGGCAAGGCATGGGATAGAAATCAGAGCAATTATGTTGCTTTATTGGACCTAAAAGCTGTCTTCGATTCAGTACCCTGATATGAAATTTGGAGGGCACTTAGAGCCAAAAGAATTTCTGCAGACCTCATGGAAGCAATTAAATCAACTTATCAAAGCCCTAAAGGAATAGTGCGTTTCAATGTCCAAAAGTCCTGAGCTACTAATTGATAACCACATCAGTCAAAAGTCCTAATATAGAATATTAAAAAAAAAAATGTCTTCCTATTATTATAAATATAGGCGAATCGACTTAATTGAGAAAATCACTCTCAAGACTTCAATAAAAAACATTACCAAATATTTAAATAATTAGTTAATATTAAAAACACCTTAACATGGCTATATACAAATTATTTTTCTTTATTTAGATGAACTGTTAACATCAAATAATTCATTTTTTATTCAAACCCATTCATACCTAAGTAAAATATTTATAATCTGAGAAGAAAGCTCAGATTACAAGCTTTACCACCAATATCTGAACGGGTAATACAATCTTGGAACTTAGAACAACCCATTATTCTTCAAGTATTAGATTGTAATCAAGATCATGTATCTTGGCTTATTGTCAGATGTGAAAACATTATTTCTCTTGAGGTAAATAGAATTTTCAGTACCAATAAGACCTATTTCGAACCATAGAAAAACCTCACCAGCCAGTTTATCATGAGGAGAAATGACATAAGATCGTTCTTAACAAGACGCTGATCCATTCTGTTCTCATGTATAATTTAAAGACGTGGACCAGACTCTAAGGAAAGCCAAGAAGAATTAATTCCTGATCTTAGGAAGAAAGATTCTCTGAAAAAATGAGTCCCTCTTAAGTTATGTAACAACTAGAGAAGAAAAAATATTGTCCATAACATTAGCTGTTCAGGTGAAGCAAATATCCTAAAACTCATTAAGTTTGATTGAATTCAAACTCACATCAAAACTCAAATTAAAATTCACTAGTCCTAGACAAGCTACTTGAAAATAATGATGACACCCCAAAATATGTCTGAGATTGAAACCTATATTGATCTGGAAGAGGATGGCCTTGATTTGATTAGAGTACTGGATGACCATTAAAAAAATATTTAAAAAAAAATTAAAATCGTTACCTCAACAACCTATGAAGGGTTAGAAGTGCAGTACTTTGGAAGGAAGTATTAGACCAACGCTTGTGCAAGGAGGCTATTTAGTCAGAATCACGCTCAACTAAGGGTGCCCAGTTTATGGGGCTGGGTAGACCT
>NW_027112044.1:17351-21480 GCF_000696795.3 Halyomorpha halys
CACTTAATTAAGTTGATTAGCTGAGCAGTAAGAGCTTAAGAACCGCAAGAAATTTCTTATAATGTAAATATGATAAAAACTAATTTTTAAAATAATTTCCAAAATTCCACCAGATCACTTTTACTCTCCGTCGTAAACCTCTATCCTTCTGTCCTACAATATCCTTTCTAAATAATCCACTAACGCCTTTGAACAGATTCAATACTTAGGACTCCATCTTGACAAGAGACTTGGAATCCACATACAAGACTGAAACAAGAAACTGCTCGTAAATTTCGATTGCTACAACACCTACTTGACAAACGCTCTAAACTTTCCATTCACTACAAAAAATTATTATTCACTACTATAATCAGACCAATTTGGATATATGGAATTGAGCTCAGGGGCTCCACCAAACCATCAAATTCCTCCCGCATCCAATCCTTACAATCCAAAATCCTACGTAAAATCCATGATCCTATTACATTACAAATAAACTCATCCACAAAGACCTTAACATCCCATTCGTTGCAGATTTGGCCCAAAACAGATATGCTTCTTTTCATTCATCGTAACCCACCAGTTCTTAATCTCCCATCTTTAACAATCCCTGATAATCCTCTGAGGCGTCTGAAAAAAAGATGGCCACGGGACCTTCTAATTTAAATTAATGCTCGAAGTACCAATGGGTGGTTCCTTCCCAAGAATTTCTAGTGCAAATGAAAAATTCCACATATTTACTTATTGTATTTATTATTTTGTACAGATGTAAATTACATTAAATAAATTAAAAAAAAAAAAAAATTCCAGATGTATGTTTTAGGGGCTGCATTTTATACATTGGGCTCCTCTATTAACTATATATTTAGGAGTTTTTTTTTTCCTTAGTTTATTTTATTTGTGAAGAATTATTTTGGGCATTAGTTATCGGTTCATTATTAATAAAATTGTTTAATTTCTATTTAACTCATAATCTTGCTTTAATTTACGGATTACTTGTTTAAATTTTACCAATCAAGAAAAGTCTCACTTGGACCAGATAGTGCTGTTTTCTTGTTTCAAATTCTGAAGGTGTGAACCTTTTTTGAAATGTTCTGCTTTTAGGATCAGTTGCCCGGTTTTTTTTTCTTTTCTTTTTTTTACTATGTGCTGGGGACCTACGAACCGAACACTGGCTACTCAGCCAGGTGGACATTGGTTTTTTTTGAAGTGTTATCTCCCAGTCTCGGACTCATGTGGGTGTCCACCCCCAGCTATCCTGAGAATCGAACTCATCTTCGTTCCACAATATTTTTTAAATAAAGGCTAAACTTTTAGAAACTAGCTGTAGTATGTTGTGTATAAATATGTTGTCATCGGTCACACTCTAGTAAGAAAGTGACAAATTTCTATGTAAATATGGTTGCGAAATTGTGACCAGTGACAAAATATATTCATATGGAACAAATGACAAAGAAGCTATTTATTTAACCATCCAATCTTTGTTTCCTTAACATGTATTTTATAAACTTTGTAGAAAGAGATCTTGTATCTATAATTACGAAATTGAAAAGATTCTTCAACTATTTCTAATTAAGAGATTGAAAAGAGTCAACTGTTACCTCTAATTAGTTATTTATTTCTATTTGTGTTATACATCTAAGACTATTTTTAGAATTCTTTGCAGTTTCTATTACCAGTAGAGCATCAAATTTATCTATTTAATCAGGTATAGGTATGAGTAATTATAATCATTAGTTTAAATATGGATCGATGACAATAATTAAGAATTATTATGAATAATTATATAAGAAATATAAAATGGAACTGGATCTAGCCAAATCTTCCTGATATTGTGAAGAAAAATATTTCCAGGGTTTACCAACTTTTATGTGGGCCTAATTTCATATTCCAAGCTCAAAGAAACAGGAACACTGTGATTTAGAGCATTCCAATGGGTCCCGACAGTTCGACCTAGATTCAAACCTATCATCCTTTCCTCTTATTCATTATCCTTCTATTAAGTAAAGGTACAAACAAAAGTTATAATTATGTTTTTTTTTAATCCTGGAGATGGTGAAAAGGTCGAAATGTCCAATACTCATAAAACAGAAATGAAGATGATGCGAGAAAGAAGTAGTTTCAGATTAATTAATATATATCGCTGCTATGGTGCCACATCTGACAAAAAAAAATTACTTTATACTTGACGTATTTTATGGATTGCTCCGTAGAGATTGTGGTTACTTTTTTGACAACACTGCTTATAGTACAAGAGCCCAAGAGGAGAAAAAAGACAGTTATTTCACCCCAATTATTGATTAAATTAATGAAAATTAAGTATAGGTAGGGGGGATAAAAATGGCGGCTGTTTCAAGACGGTAGAATAAATTAATTTTTCATTTGGAGCTATGTCTTTAAAACTACCAACAACACTAGAAAACCTAAGAGGACATCATTTCAAGTAGAGTAAATTTGCTAAAATATGAGCCTCGAAAGAGCTATTTACGTTCGATAGATCTCGAGACAGCTTTGTAAAAAGCACCATTTCATTAAAATGTACAGAATGTATTGAAAGATCAGTAGTCAGTGAATTTATTTTGAGAAATCTATATCTCAAAAACCATTCGACGTACAGATGTCTATTAGCACTTAAATTAAAGCTAGTTTAATGGGCTATAAAGTAGTTTATGACGTTTATCTTCATAGGAGTAGTAGTTTTCATGAAATTTGCTAAAATATATCGATTTATCGTTGTTCGGGCAAATTTGTATTCGTATGCGAATATCATAAAAACTACTACCCCTACCAAGAAATGTATCATAAACTACATTATAGTAAATTAAATTTCCTTTATTCTGAGTTCTGACAAACATATGTACGACGTATGGTTCCAGAGATGCATATTTTTGAATATCAAACATTTTATCCCAACAACTAGAAATTAACATTTTGTCAAATATCATAAAAACTAGTTCTCCTACAAAGATAAATGTTACAAATTATTTTATAGTAAATTTAACTAGCTTTAATTGGAGTGCTGGCAGACATCTGTATGTCTTATGGTTTCTGAAATAAAGTTTTTTATAAATCAAATTTATTGTGTGAACAACTATAAATCAATATATTTTAGCGAATATCATAAAAACTTTAAAAGCTATATCTCAAGAACTATTGGACGCAAATAGCTCTCTATAAGGGCTAATATTTTAGCAAATCTACTCTGCTTTAAATAATGTTCTCTTAGGTTTTCTACTGCTGTTGGTATTTTTTAAGATTTCGAATGAAAAAGTAAATTTGTTTTGAAATAGCCGCCAACGATGGAACTAGAGCTTTTTTAATAACTTTAATAATTCTGACAACCGCACCTATAACTTGTTAGGTATAGGTTATATATTATAATAACTTGTAATTGTTTCTCTTTTGTTTTTTTACTCAGTAATTAGTCATGCCTTATTAAAAGGTTATGAACGGAAGAAGGTAGTAATGATTAAAAACCAATTTGTAAATTAAGATATAACAGATTCTAAAAAGGATAAACAAAAAAAATGCTAATCATTTATCTCCATTTGGTAGACTACAAACGAGGGTCTATCAGTCCCTCAAATCGGGGCTGATTTTATCTCAATGGCCAGGTCGTAGACACCAAGGCCGGAAACAGCTTGGAAGTTTGGGTGGAAAAAAAAGTCATGCGGTAGACAAAAAACATTTTAACAATTTCCCACAAAAAGGAAAACCGAGTTCTTTGGTACAGTTCTGGCCAAACCTCTTTTTTGGTTCGTTAACTTCACACACAAACACATTGACGAAACGGGAAATTATAATTTAATTAAATAGTTAATTTATTTTTTAAATATCTATTCCTAATACCAAATCCTATTATAATACCGGATAATTACTGATAATGAGACTATAAATAATGAAGGTTCCTCGAAAATGAGGGTTCACCATTTAGGAGCGTCTAAAAATCAATATATATTTAGCAATTACGATATCGAAGGCGTATTCAGAAAGAAAACAAGTAAAAGAAAGAAGATAAATGACTAGAAGAAGATAATTGACCGTATGAAGTAGATTATAGGAAGATAATCCGGGTGGCGGTCAAAATAATAAAAGAAAACTACTGTTAACCAAACGTTTCGCCCCACTTTTCAAGGTTTCGTCAGGG
>NW_027112044.1:22586-28326 GCF_000696795.3 Halyomorpha halys
AATAAATTATTGTATGATCGTTGATTGACTGTATGTAAAGCACAATTATTTTCGTCCAAACAGGGACGGATTCAGAAATTCTCTTTAGGGGCTCTAAAAAAATAAATAAATTTGGCCCAAAATAAGAACAAAACAGCATATTAGTTCATATAGTTTTTAAAAGTAAAGAATGTTTCTTAAAATTATAATTATATATATCTAATTAAAAATAATTAATATATTGTCGACGAAAATTCCCAAGAAAAAAATTACAACTAATACTTCCATGGAGTAGTATTTCTGGAACTAAAGAATTTTAATAATATGAATGGGGTATAGAAGTAGAAAAAAAGTTTGAAAGGCTAAACTAAAAACTAATAAAGTCCTAAGAAAATAGAAATCGAGGATATATAGGTTTATTTATTATTGAATTGCATTTTTTCATAAACCTACCGACTGCCCTACAATATACTTATACAATATATACAATATACTAATACTTCAATAATGTTGCCCTTACCCCTGTTGAACAGATCCGCTACCTTGGACTACACCTGGACAAACGACTAACCTGGGATCCTCACACAAGACTGAAAAGACAGGAAACAGCACGTCGATTTCGATTATTACAGCACTTACTAGACAAACGGTCCAAACTTACAATTCATTACAAAAGACTGATTTACATGACAATTATAAGGCTTATCTGGACATACGGCGTTGAGCTATGGGGCTCTACTAAACCTTCGAATTCCTCTCGTATCCAATACTTACAATCCAAAATCCTTCGTAAAATCCTAAATGCTCCCTACTTTGTCACAAATTAAATCAGACCAATCAAACCAGATATCAATCCTTCCATTACAAACTCCCTAAACACTCAAACCCATTAGTTTCTAATCTTGCTTCCTCTTTTATTCCGGACAATCCTCTGAGGCGTATGAAAAGAAGATGGCCTCGAGACCTTATATTGTAAAAATGTTTTTAGAGTGCTACCATTGGGTAGTTTCTCTACATGTTCGTACCATACCATTATGATTTCCTCAAATTTACTTGATGTATTTATGTACAGTTGTAAATATCAATAAATAAATTTAAAAAAAAAAAATGCATTTTTAGACGAAAACTACTACTTGATAGTCACTAAATATCTAAAAGTTGGGTGCAAATTAAAAATTAATCGCTTGATTGACAGATGATTGAGAAATGGTACAACGTATTGTACATAATGGAACCTCTTCTTCATTCCAGAAAGGTACATGGAGTGGAGTGGAAATAATGTCTATCCCTATAGGAAAACAGTAAACATTGTGTTTGGAGTGAGCATTTGCTAGGGTGCGTACTTGCGCTTCACCGGCAGGAGGCTGTAATGAATGCTACTGCAACGCGCCTGTCGACAGCCTCGCATTAATTGTCAGTTCTGACTCAACCCTGCGTCAGTCCAGTTCTTTTTCCAAACCATCACTGAATTCCTAGTAAATGTTCCATAGAATAGAGAGCTAATTATATAACATAAAATATATTAATTTAGAGAATTTTATTTTAATTTAGAAATAAAGGTGTATTTTATTACATATCAAATTATTAAGCATATGTATATACAATGAAAACAATCATACCGTGCGACATTATATAAAATAATACCGTACACAAATATTGTAAAATGCAAAAGTATAGAACTTTTTTTTTTAATATCTTTATTGAAATTTACAACTTTATATTATATAATACATTCAGTAAATTTAATCTTAGTAAAAATGGAGTGTTACAGGCGTGTAGAGAAACTACCCATTGGTAGCACTCAAATGACATTTTACATTAGTAGGTCTCGTGGCCATCCTCTTTTCAGGCACCTCGGAGGATTGTCAGGAATGGAAGAGGATGCAAGGTTAGAAACTAGGGGGTTTGAGTGGTTAGCAAGTTTATAATAAAAGGAATGATATCACTAAGGATTTTGTATTGAAAGGATTGGATACTAGTGGAATTCGAAGTTTTAGTGGAGACCCAAAGGTCAACTCCATTTCTCTAGATTTGCCTTATTACAGTCACGTAGATCAGTCGTTTGTATTGTGTTGGAAGTTTAGACCGTTTGTATAGTAAGTGCTGTAATAGTCGAAATCTACGTACAGTTTTTGTATTTTCAGTCTTGTGTGAGGATGTATGAAACTTTAAAAATGCAATTAAATAATAAATAAGAGTGATACCAATGGGTAGTTTCTCTAAACGCCTGTATCACTCCAAAATAACATACAACAAATTTACTAAATGTATAATTACGTACAGTTGTAAATTCCAATAAAGATAATAAAAAAACATAAAAAAATAATAAATACACATCTATATCCTTGATTACTTTCTAATAGGTTTATTAATTATTTTTAGATATTCTCTCCTTATTAATACAATGAAGTTCATTTTGAAAGAATAAATATGTAAACAAATCAAATAAAATTCAATATTCAAATAAAATTTATGAAGTGAATACAAAAAATAACATCACATTAGATTGTGCTCGACGGAAAGATAGTAGCTAACATAAGTGAATGGTATTGTAAATTTCTAATAAGAAATGGTTATAACTACCCATAAAGAAACGAAGTGAGACCATTTCAATTGAATATAAAAATGGTTAATATGATATTACAATTGAATGGTATAATTACAGGAATTAAATTACCTGAAGATCGAGGAAAAAAATTATTCAATTGAAAAATGAAAATTTAGGTAAAACATTATTCAAAGGTGTTGTTATGTGCTAAATCGTCGCATAAACGCTATATAAAGAGGTCATTTTCCAAAAATTTTAAGGAATGGAACTATATTTAAGAGAGTGTACTTCTAAGACCTCCACCATAAATAAACATATATATATCCTCGATTACTTTCTAATAGGTTTATAAATTATTTTTAAATATTTCCTCCTTACTAATTACAATAAAATTCACATTAAATGAATAAATATGTAAACAAATAAAAAAAAATCATAGATACATCAACACCGAGGCAATCAAACAGCATATAAACTTCATGAAAAATCCAAATAGTGAATACTTAAAATAATATAACATTAGATTGTCCTCTAGGGAGAGATAGTTGATAGCATAAGTGAATGGTATTGTAAGATTTTATAAATTATTAACTTTAATGATAAAATTTCTAGTAAGAAATGGATAGAATTAACCATAAGGTAACGATGTATGAACATTTTAATTGAATATAAAAATTGTTAATATTACCTTAATATTTAATGTATAATTAGAGGGAGTAAATTACCTTAAGATTGTGGTAAAACATTATTCAAAGGTGTTGTTATGTGCTATATTGTCGCATAAACGCTATATAGAGAAGTAATTTTCCAAAAATTTTAAGGAATGGAACAAAATTTAAGAGAGTGTACTTCAAAGGCCTCCACCATAAATAAACATATATATCCTTGATTACTTTCTAATAGGTTTATTGATTATTTTTAAAAATTTTCTCCTTATTACTTACAATAAAATTCACATTAAATGAATAAATATGTAAACAAATAAAAAAAAGTCATAGATACATCAATACAGAGGCAATCAAACAGCATATAAAATTCATTAAAAATCCAATTAGTTAATGATTAAAATAAGATAACATTAGATTGTCCTCTAGGGACTTGTAGAGCAGGTAGCATTAGTGAGTGGTACTGTAAGATTATATGAATTATTAACTTTAATTACGAAATGTCTAGTAAGAAATGGATAGAACTAACCATAAGGTAACGAAGTATGAACATTTTAATTGAATAAAAAAATTGATTATATGATATTAAAATTCAATGGTATAATTACATAGATTAAAATACATGAAGATGGGGCAAATACCTCGAAACCTTATTGGATGAAATAAAGATGGTTTAAGTAATATTTTACAGGAAGTATTTTTCAACTTAACATCCAAATGCATAACATATACAACTTATTTTCATATAATATGAATTTGATACGAGAGAAAGAATTGGTTACAAAATCAGAAATTATAGTTGCTTAACAAAAAATTATATTTAAAAACTAATAAGAAAATTCCGGAAATTTGAAATTATTGAACCAAGTTCAAACTGCGAAAACTGAGGTAAAACTTTATTCAAAGGTGTTATGTGCTAAATTATCGTATAAACGCTATAAAGAGAGGTCAGTTTTGCAAACATCGACCCCCGGTGCCCAACGTGCGGAGTTCCTGAAACAGCAGAACAGGTAATAATAGATTACTCTGCCATGGAAGGACACCGAGCCAGGCTGTCGAGAAAGACCGGGATTTACGCCCTCGCCGAGTCGGACTTTCCCTAGGTGATGGAAGAAGAGAATTATCCCTTCTTCAGGGAGTTTATTTGCGGGTGGAAGGAGGTGGTGGGCCCCACTCATTTCACGATGGGAAGGGCTTGACCGCCCAACATCGGCGGGCCATCAGAAAATGAGAAAGCTGACCCAGACTGAGACCAGGAGGGCTGGACCAGCCTGGTAACTGCAGGAGGCACCGAGACGGATGCAGTGGACAAGATGCAGCTCCATCAGTAAGACCCTAAACCTAGCGCTGGGCTGCACCACAGTAAATTAAAAAAAAATGAATAATTAATATAAGAATAAAAAAAAAAATTGGTGATCTTTGGGAGCAGTGGCATGCGCACTACCCCACTGCTCCCGCACCATGCCAGAAATGGCAAGGGAGAGGGATTAAAAAAAAAAAGGTCAGTTTTCCAAACATTTTAAGGAAAGGGACAAATTTCAGGGAGTATACTTCCAAGATCTCAACCACCGCCAAATTAGAAAATCCTTTCAAAATTGTTGAGATTTTTTTATTATAACCCCCCCCCCCAAAAAAAAATGCAGCAAAGCTGTAATGTAGAAAATGGAAAAATTAAATATCAAAGATTTAACATCCCGATAAACAATAGGAGTGTAGAATCTTTTTAGAATGTAGTTGACTACCTATTAGTATGTTCTAACACCCAAAACTTTATCAGGACAGAAACTAAATAGGGTTTGGGAGTTGACCGAGGTATTAACATGCTTCTTCGGTACGCTCAAACCTAATGAAATGAATACCTAAGTTGTTCACCGGCTGCAGAATGCCCCATAGTCGAGAAATCATTGGGATGATCCCTAAATGGCTGTTATGGGTTCTCATACAAAAAACAGACATGATACTAAATACATAAAAAATATTTAAGATAATGTAAGGTGGTCGGATAGGCGGTCAATGGAGTGATGAACACTAAGTGAAACTTCTATAATTTGTGACAATATTACCGTCCTAATTTCAAGCCTTAACTTAGTGTAAACAAGATAACAAGCGTAATGAATAAAACAGTATAACGCATAAGAATTACGAGAAGTAATGCAGGAAGATAGCAAACGGTATGCAAATATAGCAATAAGAAAAAATATTGTATATACAGTAATATGAAAAATCACTTGAAATCTACATCATTGGTAATTTGGTTATAAATATTGCATTGCGTATATTGGAAAAAGATTTAACATGTATGACTTACATAAGAAGAAATGAAGACCACTCGGCGATGAAGCAGGATTGGACTCTGGATAACAAATGAAACATAAAGGGGTTATAAGTAGAGGGGGTATCGAGAGCCGGCAAAAACCAAAGATTGAAATACTTGGAAAATAAGAGAAACACACAGTAAGCATAATCCGGCGGCAAAAGACTTTGAGTAAACCTTATCCCTTTGTGCCTGAGATGAAACACCAGCCGCACTAGAATGCTTTTCTCGAAA
>NW_027112044.1:29787-34274 GCF_000696795.3 Halyomorpha halys
TATTTTTATATTGTATATATAAAAATAATTGACCGTATAATTTCAAATTATGAAGATGGTCAGGGTTGCGGTCAAGAAACAAAAATAGTTAACAACTATTTATTTTCCGACGTTTCGCCCTACTTTGTAGAGCTTCATGAGGGCTGTTCAAAATGATAGCTTAGAGACTTTGATAGAAACTCTAATCTATCATAGTCTCTAAATTTTCTAATAATTAATAAAATTCTAATTCTATCAAAGTCTCTAAAGCTAACAACTTCAACAGCACTGATGAAGCTATACAAAGTGGGGCGAATCGTCAGAAAGTAAATAGTTGTTAACTATTTTTGTTTCTCTTTGGACCATAACTCTGACCTTCTTCTTATTTTTATGTTAGTATATGTATGTCCTTTTCACACCCGCCTTTATTATTTTTTATTTGCATGTCGCTTTTACACCTTTCATTAGCTGTGAAGATGGTCAGGGTTGCGATCAAGAAAGAAACAAAAATAGTTGACAACTATTTATTTTCTGACGTTTAGCCCTACTAGAACTTTATCAAGGCTCTTCAAGTTGATAGCTTTACAGACTTTGATAGAAACTCTAATCTACCTGAGTCTCTAAATTTTCTAATAATTAATAAAATTCTAATTCTATCAAAGTCTCTAAAGCTAACAACTTGAACAGCCCTGATGAAGCTCTATAAAGTAGGGCGAAAGGTTAGAAAATAAATAGTTGTTAATTATTTTTGTTTCTCTTTGGACCACAACTCTGACCTTCTTCTTAGTTTTATGTCAGTATATGGATGTCCTTTTCACACCTGCCTTTATTATTTTTTATTTGCATGTCGTTTTTACACCTTTACATTAGCTGTGAAGATGGTCAGGGGTTCTATCAAAGTCTCGAAAGCTATCATTTTGAACAGCCCTGATGAAACTCTACAAAGTGGGGCGAAACGTCGGAAAGTAAATAGTTGTTAACTATTTTTGTTTCTTTGGACCTCAACTCTGACCTTCTTTTTCATATTTTTATGTTAGTATATGGATGTCCTTTTCATGGATGACCTACATTGTTGAACTAAATAGTTAATATAATTTCTTAATTTATTTATTTATTTTTTAAATTGTAACCCAGACTATTTCCTACAAAATTCATAAACGACTAAGCAGCTATATATGTAATACTACTGAAAATATCGGATTTATCCTTTTTACATAACCCCAACGTTATGATTAAAAATAGATAAGAAAAATTAATTAAAAAAAAAATACATTATTGAGACTAGAAAAATTGTAAACGATCGCAAATCGTCTCTGTTAAATTATTAAAAAACAAATATTAGATAACAAAGGTAAAAAAAAAAACGGATTTCGTTTATTATTATTTTTTATTTATTTATTTTTTTTAACAATAAGAGTATATTGTCAATACATTTCTCTCAAATTAAATATTATTACGATGCACGTTGCAGATGCTGGCTAGTGGCCCGGATCCTTGTCACCTCCTTGCAGCATACTCTATGTCATGTTTGGATGGTTTCCTAGCGTTTGTCGTTTGTCACGAGAGTACATCTACATGAATGTCTGGGGCCCCCATCGTAGACATACTTTACATCATGAACATTTCTATAACGTTCAGGTAATTTTATAACCGTAACCGACTGACCAAGAAGAATTATATCACCCATATCGACCGCATAAGAAAAGTACAAGAGCATTCAATTTCAAACCGTTCTTGTTTTTGGACTATTATAGTTTAATTTTAATTTGGTGGAAAAACTAAATTACTTTCATTTAATACTTAAAGTTTAGTAAAGTATTTCAACATAAGTATATAAATATTAAAATAAACACATCCATCATACTTTGAAAGAACTAAGAAGTGCAAAGTATGTAAAATATTATAGTTATAAATCTAATTACCCTAATTTCCTAAATAATATGTGGCCTAACTTTATGGAAGAACGAAACAGTAAAAATATATTTCAAAATTACAAGCAGCGGTTGTAGCCCCCCTCCACGTGGCATCAGTAGATGCTATCCAAATGGACTGAAATTTGGATAAACAGATGAACATTAGAAAAAAGTACAATTTAATAGGCAAAATGGTTTTGGAGCTCTAATGAAAAAAAATAGGACTCATATTCAATTTGGAATATATAAAAAATGATTTTCAATTCAAAATTACATATGTCCACAAATTAATAAAAAGAACTTGATAATGGAAAGAAGAGCCTGAAATGTTGTTCGGATGATATAAAGAATAAAGGAAATACTATTACTATACCAACGGTTGTGCAAGGAGGTGTTTTAGGAAGAATCACGCTAGTCCACCAGATTTTTACCCAATTAAGGGTCCTTGGAGCAAATACCACAGTGCCTTACTAATGAGCTACCCCTCTTACAATCTAAGAAATGGATAAAGGGTATAAAATGAAGTCTTGAAAAGTAATATAATAAAGTTTTAAAAATAAAACCCTTTGGAACTTTTGTTGCAGGATAATAACTAATTATTTATATTTTCAGTGTAATTATAGTGCATCTGAAATATATAATTGAAGATTAATTAAATCACTCATGTAAATGATTCCTGCCCAGCTCTGCTCATGCATAACCCCAAACCTGGCATACTTAGGGCACGGGGCGGGGGTGAAAATTGTTCTCTATTTGTTATTTACATCGACTAAATTATCTAAAGTATATGAGGGAGAACCTGCTAGTTGAGCGGGTTGGGGCATGGGTTCCAGAGCGCTTGATTCAGAAGGTTGTGGGTTCGATTCCCACAGCCAGGAAAAAAAATATATATCAGAAGATAGAATCTGTCAGTAAATAAGTAGTTATTTTATTACTGCCAATGTTTCGGCTAGAATCTCAGCCCTTCATTAGGGCAACCAATGTCTAGCAAACCAATGTCTAGACTAGATGTCAAACAAAAGACTCCCTAAACATTATACATATGTATGTTCTCTCATATATCCATGGTCAACAACTAACATATCATTATCAAAAGTATATTAATTTATGCCCACACTTTCATAATAGTTATTTTAAAAAAAACATATTTCTGAAAATATTAATTATGCCTTAAATTTTAAATCAGATTAAAAAAAACATAAACCACCATTATTCTGTGTACTAAGTAAAACATTTTTGGAAAACAGCAAAAAATATAGTGGTTTGGATATTGTAAATAAATATTAAATGCAATATAAACACAGAAAATAAGAATGTTCAGAAATGGTTTAAATATTACTATTCAATTCATTATAGACAACAAATGTATATATTTATAAATCTGTAACACTAGAACCCCTGAAGGGTCTGGGGTGAAGTACTTTGTACAGAAGTACTGTCACCAGACCAATAGTCTAGTAACGTTTACTCGGTTACTCGTTAGTAAAACTCGGTTGTGCGAGGAGATGATTTGATTAGAATCATGCTTAATCTTCAGATTTTTACCCAATTAAGGGTACGCACTGAAAGCACTAGAAATTATTGATTACGTAGTCCTAATCTTGTGAAGGTAGGTTTTGTTAAAGAAATTATAACGAAGAAGCTAGTTTAAGGTAATAAATATAAAGCAAAACTGATTAGAAAGTAGATTATTATAAATTTGTAAATTTTATTAATAACAATGAAACTACATAATAAAATTTCTGGTGTTAATTGATAGGCATATTTGATTCAAAGATCGATTTTGGCATAATAGCTTGTAAATAAAAGGTTTAACATATCAAATTAAATTATTACATAAATGTTTGACATATTTAATTTTTACTACAGTACTTTTTATGTCTCCTAATGATTTATTTATGATTATTCAAAAGACCGATTATTCTTTCTATAAAATGTTCTAAAGGTTTCTAGTATGCTAAATTAAAATGAAAAACATTTTTCAAGATATCATATAAATTGTCTTGCTAATATATGAATAAAATATTAATTTAGGTGAGAAGGGGGCGAGGAAGAAAGAAGAGTCCAGTCTGAAAGAATGAAGAAGAGGTGGGAAGAAAGGAAAGAAGAGGACTGTGAGGGGAAAGTTAGGAAAAAATGATATTCGCAAGGTCAAAGAGGCCGTTTCGTGTCTAAAAAAAATAAATTAAATTATGAAATAATTTATAAATATGCCTAAAATTAGATGCTAGTTTTATAGAGTTAGTATGTTTTTTACTTCTATGTAAGTAAAATTGACCAATAACCTAGTATTAAATAACGATACCATTTTAGGGTTAATTGAATTGAACCATGACGGTTTAATTTTTTTAGGGGAGGAGGATTATGATCCTATACTTAAGGTGATACATATAATTTATTAATAAACATTTTGAAATTAAAAATAAATTAAGTTACTTGTATGTCTCCTAGTTGTAATTAGCTTACATAAATAGTTATTCCTGATGTTAATTACGCGAGCGGATCTAGAAATAAAGTGGGGAATTAACATTGTACATTTTCCTTTAAAAAATTATTGGACCGGCCCGCCATATAAGGGGCTTGATGATAGTAGAT
>NW_027112044.1:35199-36906 GCF_000696795.3 Halyomorpha halys
TGATATTCAATAGAATCGCAAGCCTTTTGGATATCTATTTAAAACTGATGAATGAACTACAGCCGTCGTAGAACGATTCCATCTAAAACTGTATTGTTAGTCTTATTGCAACTTAGTAAGAATTAGCGTAAATATTGTACAACATATTGGACGAAGCAAGTTCCAGTGACATCTTTACGGAGAAAAACTTGGGAAATTTGAGAAAGTACTTGACTAAGCGTAAATTGAAGTAGAACGTTATTCAATGAAGTTATTATACTCAAAATTGCACATGTCCTGTTGGTGGGAACACTGTATGTTAGACGGGTATAAAAATAATCTTTTTATTATCTGGGGAGGGGAGGAGAGAGAGAGTATACGCTCTTGCAATGAGGTTATCCCTCCAGGTGTTCTTCAACTGATCCCCTGTGGTTGTGGTAGGAGAATTTTTTCAAGTTAGAAAATGTCTGTGTTAGGAGATAAATTCATTTTTGAGCGGGTGAAGCAAGGGGAAATCCACAACAGTGATAAGAATATAGTACGTTATAATCCGCAATTAAACATATGTTCAACGAGATAATGACGAAGTACACCATTTTTCATTTTTGTTTTTTTATTTCTCTTTCATCGGAATGTCAGAAAGAAAAAAATCCTCTTTCTCATTTCCCCTTCCTTTAATACTCGATATAAAATAAACTAAAATGGTGATTTTGTAGTTGTTTTAAAGAAAATGAAAAGTCAGTACCCGCATATGAAGGTCCCGACGGCCGTGCGCGTTGGGGCATGGGTTCCAGAACCCTCGGTATGGAACGTTGTGGGTTCGATTCCTACCTGGGACAGTTAATATTTATTTCTAGGCGGTCTGGAGAAATGCATCTTATATTCCCACATTAGTACATGGCGGAAAGTTCAAAGTAGTCACCAGGGGTTTGAAAAAAAAGAGCTACCAGGCCCACTTGCCGAATTAGTTCCCCTCACCAGTTTCCAATAACAATACCAAAGTGATGTAAGGAATATTTCCAACTATGGGGGAAACGCTATGCAGAGGGGTCAGTTTTAAAAATGTTTAGGAGAGGACCAATTTTGGGAAGCACATCCCAGCAGGCATCTGGTAATTTGGGAAAACCAGTCAAAACAATTGGGAAATTTTAGATTTTGTTTACCCCTCCCCTTCCATTAAATTGCAGCAACACCCCAATAGTGATGAACTAGAATCATAGTTCCATTGCATTGTTTGATTTCTCTTTTTCAATATAATTTTTAAACATATGTATTTTATAAATTCAGTTTCATGCCGGCATGTCGGCTTGCTTTGACTACCCAAAGATTAAATTCCGATACGGGTTCTTTATATGATTATAATTTGCCGATTGATGTTGTAACTTCTTCTAAAACGGGTTATACTATTAATGGTTCTGGAACCAAATACTTGGAAAAAAGAGTCTTTATTAAACTCATAGGGGAAAAATGGGAAAAGAGAATTGTCTCATCTTAAATTCGGAATGATATCAAATTTCTCGGTGCAAGAATTACTGGTTAAGAATTTATTAAATGTAGTCTAGTTAGTTTGGTCTGCCTCCTCACCCAATAATGTCCCCAGTAAACGAAAGACAAAACCTCTACCACAACATCTCAAAGACCTCATTCATACCAAGCGCCAGTACAGAACATTATGGCAACGCACAAGACATCCTTATGATCGTCGCACATATAACTATTACTGTAAAC
>NW_027112044.1:43461-44064 GCF_000696795.3 Halyomorpha halys
AAATGTCTGTGTTAGGAGATAAATTCATTTTTGAGCGGGTGAAGCAAGGGGAAATCCACAACAGTGATAAGAATATAGTACGTTATAATCCGCAACTAAAGATATGTTCAACGAGATAATAGCGAAGTACACCATTTTTTATTTTTGTTTTTTATTTCTCTTTCATCGGAATGTCAGAAGAAAAAAGTCCTCTTTCTCATTTCCCCTTCCTTTAATACTCGATATAAAATAAACCAAAATGGTAATTTTGAAGTGTTTTCAAAGAAAATGAAAAGTCAGTACCCGCGTATGAAGGTCCCGACGGCCGTGCGCGTTGGGGCGTGGGTCCCAGAACGTTGTGGGTTCGATTCCTACCTGGGACAGTTAATATTTATTTCAAGGCGGTCTGGAGAAATGAATCTTATATTCCCACATTAGTACACGGCGGAAACTTCAAAGTAGTCACCAGGGGTTTGAAAAAAAAGAGCTACCAGGCCCACTTGCCGAATTAGTTCCCCCCAGTTGCCAATAACAATACCAAATACCAACGCGCTTATGAAACGGAATATTCCTCCAAGTGATGTAAGGAATATTTCCAACTATGGGGGAAACGCTATGCAGAGG
>NW_027112044.1:45185-47034 GCF_000696795.3 Halyomorpha halys
GCAAAAGACACCTCTAACTATGTACAATGATATAACTATTTCAAAATTATAAATAATAGAGATCAATTATAAAGAAAAATAAATAATAATTTTTATGTGACTAAAGTATGAAAGAGGAAATAACTAACAAAATAAAGAAAAAATATAAATAAATTAATATAGAGGCCAAGGCTTCAGTGATGATGTGGTCGGATTGCCAACGTTGTAGGTTACTGCTCCTTTGACTACCGGTAACTGGGAGTGGAATTTTTGATGAAATCATCTATCGATTCCATTTGTAGTTCTCGATGTAGTTGGCTGTTCCATATAAACCAAGGGGAATCTACTATGATTTTCAGTATCTTATTTTGGAATTATTGTATGTTTTCTTTTTTCAGAATACCGCTTCCCACGCTTCACAATCATTAATGACGTAAATATTGTTTTTTAGATAATGATGGTTATATCTGGTTTCTGCTAATCATAGGTTACAGCATTGCTAATCTTCCGTAAGTTAGGGTTAATATGAAATCGATATGCTGATTCCAAGTAAGGCGAAGATCGAGATGAACTCTTCACTTTTTCACGGTTTCTTACAGCTTCAGTGGCTGGACTCCATTGCAATACCTTATTTATGTGAGTCAGTTTGAGTGGGTCTGATGGGCCTAATAGTAAATTTTTTTTAAGTAGATATCACAATGTTTAATTTTATCATCCATTTGGTAAAGTATCGTTCTAGAACATTGATGTGAGTTTGCACTATATTTCTGGCAATTATAAAGTCGCTATGTTGAGAAAAACCGCTATATCGTCAGCAAACATAATTATGGAGGTATTAGTACAAGAGCCCAAGAGGAGAACAAAGGCAGTTATTTTACCCAAATTTTTGATTACTTAATTGAAAACTAGGTTTAATTATTACGTTAATCAAGTATAGTAATTACTAGTCAAAATCACCTCCTTGCACAACCGTTGGTCTAGTAACAGTACTTCTTTACAAAGTACTGAACACCTGACCCCGTACAGATTTTAATGTTTCTTAATATTGACTATTACTATGAAATCAGCTTATATATTTTGATGATATTAGGACTGTTCCCGAGAGGTCAGTCAATAAGCATAGGCAAACATCACCTTCGGTGTGGATTGCTTTATATTATATTTTTAAAAAAGATTTTGGATTGTAAGGATTGGATACGAGAGGAATTCAATAATTTTTATGGAGCTACAATGCTCAACCTCATAAGTCCAAATAATTAATTTATATTAAAAACAGAAAATGTTAAAGGAACTATATTTGATACTTTCTTTATAAAATCCAAATACACAAAAGAGAGAAACGACGAAACGTCCTCTGTCCAGGTTTACTCTTTTTTTCCCTTGACGTATTAAAGGGACTGATCTCGAAATATCTGTCACAGTATTTCATGGCTATTTGGGTCCGGTGGGAGGGTCGGAAATGCCAGAGAGGGGCTTAAAAAAAGTGGGTAATTAAAGGAGGGAAGGGTGCTGGAGGTGGCGCCAGCTACGATAAGGAAAGCAGGTACCAAATCCCTCGGCTGAGATATGTATCTCCTCCTTGGGGCTTTTAGATCATGACTTGCTTCATCGCTTTCTTTTTACTTCGCCAGGAACAATTCAGTAAAGTGGCCCCCCTTTCAAGGCGGCATCGTAATATGAGGGAACAACCATCACCGCCCTTCCATGTTTTATTTACGACTTAATTCGCTATTACCTCAAAAAGCATGGCTACCGGCTTTATTGGAAAATATAACTCTATCCAGATTGACCATGCTCCATTTCTTAGTTTTATAACACAGCCGTCAAATGTGAATTTAATAATAAATTATAGACATGAATAAAAAAAAAA
>NW_027112044.1:47989-58835 GCF_000696795.3 Halyomorpha halys
AAGGTTCCAAAAGTATTTGTTATTTTCTGTTTTCGTTGTGAAACCGGCTAGTACAAGAGCCGGGAAGAAAAAAAGGCAGTTGTCTCACCCCAATTTTTGATTACTTTAATGAAAACTATGTATGATTACTAGTCAAAACTGATGAGTCTGCCAAGTATAGGTAGGGGGAATAAAAAATGGCGGCTGTTTCAAAGCCTTAAAAAACATTAATTTTTCATTCGGAGATGTATATCTTAAAAACTATCAACAACACTAGAAAATGTAAAAAAACATTATTCAGAGAAGAGTAAATTTACTGAAATAGCCCTAATAGAGCTATTTACGTCCAATAGTTCTCGAGATATAGCCTTTTAAAAAGCAACATTTCATAAAAATGTACAGAAATATCAGTAGTCAGTGAATCTATTTTGAGAAATATATATCCTAAAAATATTTTGACGTACAAATGTCTATTAGCACTCTAATTAAAGCTAGTTTAATGGACTATATAATAGTTTATGACCTTTACCTTCGTAGGAATAGCAGTTTTCATGATATTTGCTAAAATAAATTGATTTATAGTTGTTCGGACAATAGGTTTGAATTATGAAAAACATTATTTTAGAAACCATTGGACATACAGATGTCTGCCAGCACTCAAATTAAAGCCAGTTAAATTAATTATAAAATAGTTCATAACGTTTATCTTTGCAGGAGTAGCAGTTTTTATGATATTTGACAAAATAAACTCACAAAATGTTAATTTTTATTTTTTTCGTATAAAATGTTGGATTTTTGAAGAAATATACCTTTAGATCCATCAGAGGCACATATGTCTGCCAACACTCAAAATAAAGGAAATTAAACTTACTATAAAGTAGTTTATGACACATATCTTAATAGGTGTAGTAGTTACTATTGGACATCAATAGCTCTATTATGGCTCATATTTCGGCAAATTTACACTTCTTTAAATAAAGTTCTTTTAGATTTTCTAGTGTTGTAGGTAGTTTTTAAGATATAGTGCTCCGAATGAAAAATTAATGTTTTGAAACAGCCGCCATTTGTTATTCCCCCTACCTATATTTGGCAAACTCGTCAGTTTTGACTATTAATTGTACATAGTTTTCATTAAAGTAATAAAAAATTGGGGTGAGATAACTGCCTTTTTTCTCCTCTTGGGCTCTTGTACTAGGCGGTTGGCAAGATTCGGATTATGGGTCACAAAAACTTATAGAATTGTTGAGAAAAAGACTTCTATGACTTTTACCCGCAAACCCTTTTTTTTAACCTTAGATGACTGGACGACGAGGAACGATCTCTAAGACATAATTGATAAAACAAATCAGTGAACAGTACAGAGGGTGCTTGTATTAAAACATCTTGTCAGAGCGAGTTAGAGGGTGACTGTCTTTGGTAGGACCATCGACCCGCCATTCCTAATTCGATTACTTTGATGTTACTATCGGTGATGACAAAGCATGCAGGGCTGCATTGAAACTGCCTTCCTTCTGGAATAATCCAATGGTCGAGACCTTTCTGGTCTTTAATGGAATCATTGCTCCCTTATAATCGCCTTTGTCAGCTCCTGTTATTTTTTGCCATCCCTGTCCGTTCCGGTTACCGGCGACGCGGTGCTTTTACGCCGAGGATGCGGGGGAGTGTATGCCCTCCCCTCTCCTTTTACTTTGGAAATAATTGACTTTACAAAGATTACATTAAAAAAAAAAAAATCATTATTTTTTAGTAAACAGTGAGGAACTACGAGTCCAAAAAATGTATTATATGTGGACAATTTCAAAACAATATACCGATCAAAAAATAGAAAAAAAATGTAATAAAAAGGTTATTTATTTCTAAGGAGGAGTAATTAATAAACGAAAGAAGCATCCAAAATGGTTCAATAATCCTTAAATAATAATCCATACTCAAAACTATTATATATTAAAAATGACTAAATGGATAAACTAAACAAAACAAATTATATAAATATATCAAACAAATTATAAATCAAATCAGATGTTTAAATTGCAAGTGCCAAACTTAGACAAAAAAAAGAAAAAAAAATCATAAACACAGAATAAGCTAATACAAAAGTAACTACCACTTTAAAATAACAAAGTAACAGGATTATCAACCCACAGCACATTATTTCAACACGAATTCAATTTTAAAGATACAGAAATAATACCGACTAAAAAAAAACTCTATAAACGCAAACTATTAGAATCTACATAATATGTGTATGCATAAATAGGGCAGCCCGTAGCTCAGTGGTTAAGACAGTCTAACCAATTAGTTATCTATTGGCGGTGCCGATTTGAATCCGGCAAGTGGCGTTGTCTTTTATCATTGATTGGCTGTGAATATAAAGAGGATACAAACAAATTTAAAAATACAACCAGGGTATGGAAAATCCAGTGCCATCAAAATAGTTTTTAAAAAATATGTGCATAAAACCAAAGATATATTATTACAACGTATTCTCAACGAGATACCCATAATTGTGAGTTTTAGATTAATATCTGACAATGGACAATGTGGTCCGAAACGTTACAGAAAAATGGAATAGACTTCTTTTTTTTCCAAGTTTATTTTATTGCTAATTAAAAAACGATTACACAAACAGAAATTAAAGTAAATTGAAATTTTTGTGATTTTCTGATCATTATTTTAATAAACTATTATCTCACCTTGAAAGCTTGCTCTGCAGTTTTTTTATTATTTCCCATATTTTATCTTAATGTCCATGTTTGTTGGACAACTTCAGATACATGCTTAGCACCCGAAGTACTTAATGCGCAAAACCCACACATGAATTGTTGGTAATTTTTTCATATTTACCTAACTATGAAAAATAATTTTACCTTAAAAGCTTACCTTGCAAGTTATAAGCCACAAATGATATGAAAAAAAAAATGATTTTTATTTTTTTACTATTTCCCATACTTACCGATCAATCTTTTATTAAACTTCAGATTCATGTTTAGCACCCCAACAAAGATAAACTAAAAAAACCGGAAGAAATCAGAACTTTTCACTTCATGATTTGGGAACTTTACTTTAACCAATTGTGGTAAAATGGCATATTGTAAAAAAAAAAATGTGTGTGCATATATATATACAACGAGATACCCATGGTCACAATAATAACTATGCAAATAATATCACTAAATTAAAATGTTAAACGGGGTACAATCCGGGTTGAAATTAAGAAATATTTTCAACTATTTTTTCTTAAAATAATATATGCGTCTTTTCATTCAAACCCCTTACCCATTCTAACTCATTAGTTCTTAATCTCTCGTCCTTAACAAGCCCTGATAATCCTCCGCGGTGCCTGAAAAGAAGATGGCCACGGGACCTTCTAATTTAAATTAATGCTTGAAGTACCACCAAAGGGTGGTTCTTTCCCAAGATTTTCAAGTGTAAATGAAACATTCCACATATTTACTTATTGTATTTATTATTTTGTACAGCTGTAAATTACATTAAACAAATAAATAAAAACAAATAATAATAATAAACTGCTAAAAAAAGTTTTAACCATTTATTAATGGCCAACGTTTCGACTAACACTACGGTGTTCATCTAGGCTGTTGTGACTAGGGTGGGGGGGGGGGTAATAATAATAAAGGCTTAACGAACCCTCAGGGGGGGAGGGAGGTGTAGAAGATGAATAAACAAAACAATATTTCATTTTTTTTTTAATAAAAAATCTTCATTTATTTTGAATTGACATAATTTTTTTTTTGTTCTGATGTATATATTTTTATAAACTTACTTCATGGTTCGATGGGTGCTATGCACGATGTTTTAAATAAAAATGCCTTATGGTCACAATGAGAAACCACTAAAAAAAAAGACTAAAAATCATCTTTTTGAGGGAGGAGGGTTGGCTTATACCTTGCAAAATAGATTTTTGAGGGAAGATAATTCTACACTATAAGAAAATTAAGAACAGTTTGTGTTCCTATATATATTTTTTGGTACAATATGTATTGCATTAGGCCAAATTCAATGATAGACTCATTACTTGTAAAGGAGACTTTTAAGGGAACGTAATTCTTTACTACAAACAATATGAGACAATTACAGTTTATACACACACATTTTTTTTTTTTTACAATATGCCGTTTTGCCACAATTGGTTAAAGGAATGTTCCCAAATCATGAAGTGAAAAGTTCTCATTTCTTCGGGGTTTTTTAGTTTATGTTTGTTGGGGTGCTAAACATGAATCGGAAGTTTAATAAAACATTTATCCGTAAGTATAGGAAATAATAAAAAAAAAAATCATTTTTTTCATATCATTTGTGGCTTATAACTTGCAAGGTAAGCTTTTAAGGTAAAATTAATCTTCATAGTTAGGTAACTATGAAAAAATTAACAACAATTCATGAGCTGATTTTGCGCATTAAGTACTTCGGGTGCTAATCTTGAATCTGAAGTTGTCCAAATAACATTAGTACAAGAGCCCAAGAGAGGAAAAAAGGTAGTTATCTCACCCCAATTTTTGATTAATTTAATGAAAACTATGTATAATTACTAGTCAAAATTGATGAGTCTGCCAAGTATAGGTACGAGGAATAAAAAATGGCGGCTGTTTGAAAGCGATAAAAAAATTTAATTTTTTAAAGAAACTTTGCTTTTTAAAAAGCTATATCTGGAGAACTATTGGACGTAAATAGCTCTTTTAAGGCTAATATTTCAGAAAATTTACTCTTCTTTAAATAATCTACTCTTGAGTTTTCTAGTGTTGTTGGTAGTTTTTAAGATATAGAACTCCGAATGAAAAATTAGTGTTTTTTAAGGTTTTGAAACAACCGCCTTTTTTTATTCCCCCTACCTATACTTGGCAGACTCATCGATTTGGACTATTAATTATTCATAGTGTTTATTAAAGTAATAAAAAATTGGGGTGAGATAACTGCCTTTTTTTCTTCCCGGCTCTTGTACTACATGGACATAAAGATAAAATATGGGAAATAATAAAAAAACTGCACAGCAAGCTTTTAAGGTGAGATAATAGTTTATTAAAATAAAGATCAGAAAATCGCTAAAAATTCAATTTACTTTAATTTCTGTTTGTGTAATCGTTTTTTAATTAGAAATAAAATAAACTTGGGAAAAAAGTAGTCTATTCCATTTTCTGTAACGTTTCGAAACACATTTTCCATTGTCAGATGTTAATCTAAAACTCACAATTAATAATGATAATTAAGGATAACGAACCCGTAAGTTCGATGCCGATACCACCAACTGTTCTCTACATACATCTGTCCAGTTACGCCTTTCCAAAAATCTACTAAATCAGTCTTAACGCAATCCTCCCATCTAAGCTTCGGTTTACCCGTCGGTTTACAGTTTATTAACATTTTAGGGATCCATACATTACTAAGTACAAAACCTTATTCCCCACATTGCTCTAACCTGAATTATATTTACCGGGTGCATGTCCCTTAATTAAGTGCTGTGTAGCCTTTTAAATTCTTCAGTTAACTCATCCTTTTTCGGTCCGAATATATTACGTAATACTTTATTTTCAAAAAACTTTCTTTTTTTTTTTTTTAAATAATTTATGTTATTATTTACAACGGTACAAAAATATATACAACTAGTAAATTTGCTATAAATTATAAAATGACATGATACATGTGGAGAATATACCCATTGGTTGAACTCCAATAACATTCCTGAGGAGAAGATCTCGGGGCATCTTCTTTTTAGAGCCCTAGGAGGATTATCAGGTAATGAAGGAGAAGTCAGGTTAGAAACAAGTGGATTTGGGTGGTTGGGAAGTTTATCATGGAAGGATTGGTATCTGGTTCTGGCCAAATCGGCAAAATTCGGAACATTGAGGTCCTGATAGATGGTTTGATTTGTGACAAAGTAGAGAGAGCTCCTTAAGGTTTTTGACCTTAATCAAAAACCTTAAGGAGCTCTCTGACCTTAATCAAAAATTTTATGGAGATGTTCTTCGCTTAGTGTAGACCACACTTCGTATTCATTATATCAGGAAAGGATAATAATATTGTAAATTCTAACTTTTACTTTTTTTTGACAGAATGCGATAACCAATTTATACATTGTAAAATAGCATTTCTTGACTATAACCTCACTTTTATTTCCTCATCAATTTCGTTTTTTCTAGTTATCATAGAACTTAAATACATAAACCTATCTACCAGTTTAAATGTATTTCCTCCTATATCTATATCACCGAGATAGCTCCCGTTTCTACTGCTGACCATATATTTTCTTTTATCCGTGTTTATTTCGAGAACTAGTTCCTTACTGTTAATGTAATTGATTAGTAGAAACTAATCAACGTAGGTTGTATTTAGTTTGATAGTTCCTTGTCCTCACTCAATAATACAATCAACTTATCCAAGCACCGGTATTTTACCACCTAAAATTAAATCCTTTTCGGTATGCGTCAAATCTGTAATAACGTAGTCTAGTGTTGGATTAAATAATTAACAATAAATAATATTAATATTTTAGTAATTGTTATGATTTTCTCTGTATACAGCTATTAATTAGCAAATGGCCTATTCATCCTTAAATTTATTTATTTATTTATTTTTTATTTTTGGTGATGGATGAATGCATTTACAGGTACGCCACGTGACGGAGCGGCACGTTTGTTTTATGTCCTGGTTTTTCCGTTGATTTTAAAACTTGACAAGTTCAGTATAAAAACTGCGGGCTTTTCCAAGTTATAAGACTTTGTTGAAGGTTGGAACCTTACAGAAATTCCCCACTCAGAAAAACTTCAACACCAGCTGATTTTTTTATACGTTCAATATGGACAATGTAGTCAGGGACCAATAAATGATATAAATAGTTAATACTTCTATTAAAGTAAAATTAAAAAAAAATTCTAATGAATTGAACATTTACTAAAATTAAATTCCCTATTCCGGGAAATAAATTTAACTAATTAAAAGATATAAAAAATACTTCTTGATTCTACACAGTTTATTGAATTGAAATAAATTAAGGAAACATTTTAACGCAAGAAGCAACAGACCGCAATGAAGATTTAAAAAGGGAGGATTTATTTTTTCAAGAGTTAATTTTTTTATATTATTTTCATTTAAAATCCCCATTGCGGAAAAATCTCAACTCGTACCAAAATACAATAATAAAAACAATTATTGTAGGAAAATTTTCCATGTTTACTGTAATATATAGATTACATTCCACACTTAGTAAGTTAACAGCCAAAACAATTTTTAAAAATCAGAGATTTTTAGTAGATTTATGATGATTTTTTTTACATAAAACTTTATTTTAAAACTTCATTTTCGTGTTTTATACCTCAAAACACATAAAGTAAGCCACTAATAGCAAATAAATCAGAACTTTCCACTTCAACCCATTAAGCATATCGTGCGAAAACCAAAAACAGTACAAAGAATTAGATGAACACGAATTTTAGGTAATTTTCTCGCATTAAGTTAATATAGAAATGATATGGTATATATTGGTATAAATTTTGGTATCGAAATCATACTTTACAAGTATAAGTCAAAAATTTAGAAAAAATAAAATAAAATTTATATTTTTATTTTTTATATTTGGCGAAAATAATTTTGTTAGACAACTTAAAATTCAAATAATGGTGTTCATAAGTGAGTGATATCAGTGTTTAGATTAATTAGAATCAAAACAGGACAATTTTACTAAACCAGGTCTGGAATTTTTAATAGTTGGAGCAATAAATTTATAGCCAAGATGGTCCTTGACGATGGCCGGGTTGGTTGAAACGTTGGACATGAAAAATATTAATAAAGAGTATTGAGACTTAATTGGATATACTTTATTTTATTAAAATAACTTTATTTTATTAAAATAAATTAAAATAACTTTATCTTATTAAAATAAATTAAATATTAAAATTCGTGTTCAGCTCTCCATAAAATAAGCAACTAAACACAATTACACTAGGATTTTCAACTTACCCCTTTGATTGAACCTGAAAATATTTCGAATATGTAGTATAAGCATTAGCAAAATAATAAATAAATGTGGGGAATCAAAAAACAGATAACTTTAATTTAATCTGATAAAAAGATTATTTTATTTCTAGGGATGATTTTCTAGACAAAGGAAAAAAATATTAAATATTAGTTTGATAACCCTTTAGTTATAATCCATAAATCCTCCACTAATAATCAAAATGATTTAATCGGTTAAGCGGAAAAGAAGGATCGGGAAATGTTCAAAGGGAATTCACTTTCTTTAATATTAACAGTTTAACACTTTAATTTCTTAATTTATTATGATGAGTCTGTATTAATCCTAATGCTATTTTATCTTCTTTTTTTTCAAAATAAATAAATAATTTTTGCCCTTCTTATAAAGGTAGTTAAGTTGTGAAGATGTTAGATGATAATTCACTATCTTGCATAATTAAGGTGTTTTGAACTTTATCAGTACCACTAAATTAACTTTATCTTGTTTAATTGAGTTATTTTAATTTTTTTTTTTTTTGGAGATAATGTGTGTATAAATAAGTTATTTATTTTCACTTTTTTCAAATTTCCAGCATTATCGTTTTTCCGAAATATACATAACTATAAAAATGTTCTTTAAACTGTTATGCCCATCTCAAATTTTTAAATTTAAATTATATGAATCTACTTTAAAAGTAAAAATATGGACGAGGATGATTACATTTTATTTAAATCCGTTATCTTTCTGATTCTTTGTTTTTTTTTGTACTGTTCATAGAAGATTATTTGGTCTCGATATCACATTAATCTCTTTTTGCGTTCCAGCCGTGGCTCCAGAGAAAGGTTTTTAAAGAGACCATATGGTGTCATACAATATTTTTTGTTTGAAAAATTCGTATAACATTTATATTATATAAACATATTCATAAAATAGGGACAAAATAATAGGTTAAAATCGGTACAAACCAAATTTTTAGTTGAAAAGCAAATGTTACTCCCGACATCAAAATTTTAACTTCCGTGGAAATAAATAAATAAGAGCCATGAATTTCATATTATCTGACGTGGATGCTACATTCACCAATTAAAATGAGAAGCATTACAGAAATGATGAACATAATTATTCTGGCCTTTCGTCGAAAAACTTTTCAATACCAGGAGATTATATAGGTTATAAAAAAAAAATAAAACAAAGAGATGATTAATAAGATAAGATAGCCAAACCGAGAAGATTCTTTAGGGTGGGGGCAGGATCGGGAAATAAGAGGATGAATGAGGAAGGTGGCAGATCTACTTGACGACATTTTGAGACCCATCAAGCACTCGTTTACTGTGTTCATTTATTCAAATCGTATGAAAGTATACAGAATACAAATATATTTTTTATGTATAAAGAAATATACAGACGTAAGTTGTGATTAATTATTAATATATATTTTTTTTATAATTTCAATTCCTACTTTATAAATAATTTTCATAAAAAAAAAGTTTCCTGAGGCTCAATAATTTAATTCCAATAAATGAAAAGAATTTCAATTACAGAATTTCGCCACACTAGAATTCTGGTTAATGAATAGCAATTCAGTATAATAAATTCAAGCCAAGGAAATTGAAATGAACAAACTTTTTCCTCCATTCCCCAAAAAATTACTGTCAGAATATTTATATGCTCAATAAAATAAATACTGAACACGTTCCATACAAGTTAACTCAACTAATTAAATATTATTAAACTCATAACATAACGCCCCCTTTCCAGAAAAAATATTGCCTAGCGCCCCCTGGAAATAATTTTTTTAAAATTGTTTATAGCAATTAATAGGAAATATATATTTATCAATGTTTCTACTTTTTTCGTAAAATATGGCTAAGAAATGTGTAAATTAGAAACATTGAGCTTGGAAATTATGTAATATGTAATACAAAAAAAGTTAAAACATCCGAAATCATCTTAATGAGAAGGATGAACCTGGTGTATCACTACCAATTTAGTGATCCTTGACTCTAATTTCATCAGCAGTAATATTGTTGAACTTGTAGTTATTCCCCGCCCCCCCCCAAATGTACCTGTGGCCATCACCGCCCCCCTGAATCCCTGCAGTGCCCACCACAGGGCGGTAGCGCCCACTTTGGGTATCTCTGATTTAAGATATTTCTATTTGAACAGTAAGAAAGGTTTATACCAACACTTTCAAAATTGTTGAAGACTCTCTCTCTACCAAAATTATCCAAAGATGAGAAAGGAACAATTTTTTTAAAATAAGAAATTGGGACGATTTTTCAAAATTAATTAGTTGATCGTTCAAAATTAATTAATAGGGTGCTAGATAGATAATTTTCAAAATAAATGTAGTCTATGTATGTGAGAACAGAAGAATTTAATGAAAAAATGAAGAATCTAGGGAAACTTAAATTACATATTTAAGACGGAAACACGCCTGGGATGTTACAGAATTTCGATAAAATCGACTTTGCTGAAAGTGATTTTGAAATTCATAGAATTGATTTTTCACATATTTTAAGTTTTCCCAAAAACAGCTCAAACGATTTTGATTACAATCGGTATATCAATGTACAGTCAAGTGTTTTTTTAATGTCAGCTAGGAATTATCCTCATCGAAGTAGTTTAACAAGAGTTAAATGTTAAATGGGGAGCGCGGTGGCTCAGCGGTAAGGCACTGCTACTAACCCGGATTCGAATCCGGCTGTGGTAGATAATTGTTTTCTGTTACACTAAAGCCGTGAGTCAATCCTGTGTGTACTGGGACATTCTTGGATCCAGATAAAGACTAATATAAACATTAATTCATAAATATAAAGACTAAAAAGAACATCCGAGAATTTGCTGCATCCATTTTCACTTAAAGGCTCTACACAACATGGGTATGTCAGTAACATTTATATG
>NW_027112044.1:60937-62171 GCF_000696795.3 Halyomorpha halys
AAATAATAAATAATAAAATTAAAAAATAAATAAAATTAAACGAATATTAGCAAAATTAAATAAAATATAATGGCGTTGATGACCATGAAGTTTGTCGCCACAAACGAGACCATTTAAAAAAAGATTTCTAATATTTTTGAAATTTAATTATTAATACATTTCTTTTTTTTAGAAAAAGTTGTGTGTCCAATTAGCTTCTATTTTACCATTAGTGTACAAATTTATTCTATAGACCTAATTAGATAAATGTATATTTAAATTAATATTATAGTTAAATAATACAAAAAAATTAATAGTTATTGTTGTATATGTGGTAAGGAAATCTGTTTAGTAGATTTAGTTGTAGAAGAAGAGTTAGTTACTAAAATTATATAAAAAATAATTTACAGAATAACATTTAAATGACAAACCTGTTAAAAATGAAGAAATAAATAACTATCACAGCAGCTGATCCATTTCCATGCTTCAACCAACAGTTATTCATCAGTTCCAGTAACAGCTAACAACTGTAAGAGAAAATAACAGTTAAATAATCATAAATTTTCCATGTAGCAGCTGTTATTTCTAAATCTAGATATTTATTGAAGAAGATTTCTAATAACAAGCATTAAATCTAAATGACACTGATTGTATAAAAATACTCAGTGAAGAAATCAAGGTTTCAAATGTGCATAAGTGTAGAAAAGTGAATACAAAAAAAAAAAAGATTGCATTGATATAACACATATTAATACAATACAATACGTATAAACAAATATTAACTTCAACTTACCATAAGTATATTATTCATAATTAGTAAATACTAAACCAAGAAAGTAGGTATAGTAATAATAGACAATAAGAAATAAAGATGGATAAATTAATATTTACAGAAAAACACTAGTGCATTACCTGTTGCTCAAAGAATCTGTAAGGATAATTACATGAATTAACAAGTTTTGAAGATAATGTTCATGTCCAAATTTCTATTAAGGGTAGGATAGAATCATCAAAATAAAAAGTACAGAATAAGCAAATATAATTAATCCAACAATTTTCATCAGATTTCCCAACTATATAAAATATTTCAATTTTATCAGCTCTTTTGCATTTCTACTTTTCACTTAGACAACATTAATTTTATTTTCCACTTTAACATAATGTTGTGTACTTAACATCCAAATTAACGAAGAAGCAGTATTATTGATTTTAAATTTTAGTTACTCAATGAGCGAAAATTTTGGCCTCAATTTAA
>NW_027112044.1:66686-67768 GCF_000696795.3 Halyomorpha halys
ATGTTGTGTACTTAACATCCAAATTAACGAAGAAGCAGTATTATTGATTTTAAATTTTAGTTACTCAATGAGCGAAAATTTTGGCCTCAATTTAAGCAGTTTGAAGAAATTTCTTTGGAGAATCTGTAATTCCCCAACGTTTTGGTTGTACAAATCATTGGTAGGAGGGGTGGCCCCCTATCTTTCTTATAACAACATAATTCCGTTTAAAAATGACGTGATTTCCACCAAATTGTAAAGGGTTTGGGGGGTTAACAAAGTTATGAATATTGCCCTAGAATGACAGAAAGTTTCTTTACTTTTTAAGCGGTCGAGTGTAATTCTGAGCAAATCACCTCCTAGCACAACCGTTGGTTATAGTTACCGTACTTACTTACAAGGTCCTGTACCCCTCACCCTAAATGGGCTGGAGCGGTACAGATTTAGTATTTTTTAATTTAATCCAAAATATAAAAATTCGATTCACAAGTTATTTTCATATATAATGTTATTACAAACTAAAATTAAATTTGCCATAAAAAAGATTGTTTTCTTGAGGAAAATTATCATACTGACCACCCTACGTTTCGATGAAACGCAGAGAGGAAGGCAAAAATTCTTTGCCTTCAGGCAGTGTTTCTCTACCGGTGGTCCACGATAACCTTGGCTTAACTATATTGCCTTAGCTGAAAGGCTTTAACTGTTCATTATGTAATTAAGTTGCATCAGAATGCATTTTTAAGCAACTTAATTATCAAATATTTTCCATGGGGACTCCCCTTTGTGGTATTCTAGCTTAGTGGGTTGCCGACTTAAGAGTCCGGGAACCACTATAGAAGCTGAAACTTTAGATCCGACGTTGATGGAAATATATAAATGTCAGCAAATTAAACATATTTGATTTATTATATTCCTGATGGGGAAATTAATTACTTAGAACAGATTAGAAGTAATTTCCTATTGAAATATCGGTACCCCTAAAGATTAACTCGAGGTTCCTAGTGCATCGTCCATTATAGATAAAGATAACATTTTTACAACATAATGCTAATATTTATAATCCCAAAATGTTTATCGTACCGCTAAAAAGTAATAATTAAAAC
>NW_027112044.1:68648-70567 GCF_000696795.3 Halyomorpha halys
TTTTTTTTTGGGGGGGAGGAGGTTGTAGCTACATGATCACGTTCGAACTGCAATATATTTCCATTAACCCTGATACATATTTTTCTTTTTGGCATACAGAAAATTATGAAAGTTTTTTTACCAGCCCTACTTTGGTATGTCAAGAATTATTTCTCTGGCCCACCGCAGATTATATATTGACTAACCCAGGTGGGAATCGAACCCACAACCTTCTAAACCAAGTGCTATGTGACCCACTCCCCAGCCCGCTGGCTGAAAGTTAATCAATGCTTTGATGGAAGTAACGAATATGCGATTTTATTGAAAAAAAAATAAAATATTTGTATATCAGACATGTTTCTCATTGGCCGTGTATAAATAGTTCGGTGGTAAAATTCTTCCCAAAAATCCTACTGGTTCCTATAATTCGGCTGTACTCGCCTTACCTAGGTACTTTATGGCATCGAATTTTATAGTTCGCTAAGCCTTATCATTCGTAAAATTATACATCTATAACCATTATATTAAATATATATATTTCGATAAAAACCTTCATACGAGGGAATCGCTTTTAACTCTGCCCGCCCCCAATAATCTGAAAACTCTAAAATTTATGAACCTACTTTAAATTGTAAAACACTATTAAGAGACTATTTATACAAAAAAATGCTTATAAAAGCTATTTAGAGAGATCAGTTTTCCAAAAATATTTAGAAAAAGGGCAAATTTACCGAAAAATTCACCAAACGGAAATTCTATCAAAATTGCTGAGAAATTTTAGATTTTTCCTCTTTCCCCAATAATAAGTTGTTTTAGCCACGACCCTGACTATAACCTAGTATAATGTATAGCAAATTACAACCATTCAACACTCAGAAAATATTACAAGAATCAAGAGTTAATAAGATTAAATTAAATTAGTTAGGTAAAATTAAACTATTAAATTAATTAATATTTATTAAAAAACAAAACAAAAAAATCTCTGGTATATTTGATGGTAGTCGATTATATCCGTCATACATTGCTGCTCCCACCATAATTTGATTGGAATTACCACCAGTTTTGAAACTAATGTCAATTATTAATCTCTGACTAGTTTTAGTTATACAGATGCGAAACCTGGTATCTTACATTAAGGTTTTTGAAAAAAAGGTATTGCGTAAAATATTCGTGTCGAAAAGGATAAGTTAACCGAAGAATTTAGAAGGCTACAAAACGCCGAATGAGGGGACTGTTCCTGGTAAATATAATGTAGGTGATAACTTGGTGGCGAATAAAATGGGCGTGTTAGTGACGAATAAGGTGTTAGTGACGGACGGATCCCTAAAATGTTGATAAACACTGATCCAATCCGTTAACCAAGAGGTATACCGAAGCGTAGGTGGGAGGGTTGAGTCAAGACTGATCTTGTAGGTTTGGGATTGGACGAACATAGCTGGACAGATGTTTGTAGACAATGATGAGTTTTATCGGCATCGAACCATCGCGTTGTCTAAGTCTAATATGGTCCGACCAGATGACAACATCTATCGATCGGTTCCAAAATAATACATAAAAATGATAAACATAAATAATAAGTAATTATTACAATTTTGACTATTAGGGCGTTGTAGAGGCCACAATTTTTAAGCTAGATAAGTACAATGTGATTTGATCTCAAGTGATACAACTAATAATTTGATTAACAACTACTAAAATGAAAAGAAAGTAAAAAAATAAAAATAAAATAATAATTATTAAAAAAATTAAATCAATTAAAATGATTTTGATGTGAATAATAAAGCTGTAAATTTACAATTAGTGAATTAATGTAATAATGAGAATAACGTTATTATTAATTATAATTTGGACATATGGAGTTGAGCTTTGGGGCTCCACTAAACCTTCGAATTCCTCTCGTATTCAATCCTTACAATCCAAAATCCTTCGTAAAATCCTCA
>NW_027112044.1:71002-72643 GCF_000696795.3 Halyomorpha halys
TCAGGACTTGAATAGAGAATCTAGGAGCCTCTGCCACCACTGGCTTTCAATACCAGCGTCACGGTTGAGAGAGAAACCCCGGGGTCTTCCAGAGCACTGCTTCTTCCATCAAAAGTTGGAAGACAAACTCGGTTCTGAGTTTCCCTGGCAAAATTTAAATATACTATGTAGGAATTAACGTGTTTAAAATGTTATTTTGGATTAATTTTGTGTAATTGATACACTAAATTACAGTTTAAGTTCAATTTTGTCTTGTTTTTTTGTTAGTATTTTTTTAAATTTATCATTTCATCATTTAAGAGAGAGAAATGCTTTATTCATCCATGCTGCCCAAACACATCGGGTTGCTACATTACACAGCATACTAATCAATCCGTCATCGGACATATATAAATTACATATTTTAACATGCTATATCAAAGTAGAAAGAAAACAATTTTTTTTCTCACAGTTTTCTTTTACAATAAATTCTACACACTAAATACAAATATTTCAATTTATTCTTTTTTTTCTTTCCCTTTCTTGTCCCTTCTATTTCACAATTTTTGTTTTATTTTGTCAACGAATTCACTCTCCCGAATTCCCTTTTTCAGATCCTCCCAAATGACCCGCTAAACAAATTCACCATTAGACAGCGATGTGAGATCAAACCAGAGAAATACAAACAAATAAATACATTTTACCAAAACAAAATTAATACAAAAACTTAAAGGAAAATATAATAAAAAATTGGTCAAAAGAAATACTAGATTGGATACATAAGTAAAAAAAAGATAAATAAAAATAAAATAATTTATTGAATAAATAAGTTAAAACACACAAATCAACAGGTCCATCTACTAAAATAAATATATAGAAAAAATTATGAACAATCTAGAGCTAATTTCCATGCAGGTGATGGTGTATGATCCCCAGGGAGACCAAAAATCTCTGTGATATTTCTCTGTGAGCCTTGCGAGTCTATTATTATATTTTATGACATAATGTAATACTAAGCAATAAAAGAAGAAACAAAAATATCAGTCTCTAAAGATATTAGTTATAATCTGGTTATCACTTTACTTTTTATTTTGATCGCTGGACACCAACTCTATACTCTTCCGTATAGAGTTGGTGCCCAAGAATTTATGAATGTACCTCTGAATTAACGGGTAAACATAACTTTTTCTTTTACTTCGGCTGTGTGCAATGACTAATAAATTTGTGAATGGTTTTAAAACTGGAACCTGTTCAAGTATTGCTCATATAGCAGGTTGTGGTCTACGAACCATTGGTCCTGGCAGCGGCTTATAAAATAGTATTCGGGACAGACTTAATTGTCAGCGCAGGTGTTTATACTTCCTTTCCCATACCCACATCGCCGTACTTGCGCCTCGTCCGTTTCCGATACAGGTCTTCAAGAATAATGAGGCCGTCTTCCCATCTCCTCACCTTTACATGCTGGTAGCACCTGTTTCGAAAGGACACGGAGGTTCAAGATGGGAAGTAGAAGACTAAAGGTTCCGAAAGAAAAGTTTTTTTAAAAAAACCAAACTCCTTAATTTTTTTTTATAAAGTACAAATACAGTGAAACATTTCTTGACAGACATCCCTATATAACGGAACCCCCCTCTAAAACGAAAATTTTAAGTTTCAATCCAA
>NW_027112044.1:73179-77546 GCF_000696795.3 Halyomorpha halys
GCTCAATTAGTAAAAATCGTTTATCTCCATACAATATTGCTTCCCTCGGGGGAAGTCTTCGCCAGGAATTGCCAAGTGGGAGTATGATATTAAAGCTTTTTCATCCCCTCCCCTCTCCCCATAATAAAAAAACAACAGTTTTATAATAGTACTTTCGGTAATATATTTCAAAATAAATATCATAATCTCATTACATTAATCATTTTATTGATTGAAATATGTTCAACACTATCAAAAAGCAGAAATGAATATTTTTTACTTAATCTAAAATCAAAATTTCGATGGAGATTTTCCACACTCTAAATTCCATCACCCTGGGCGTGCTCTCATTCACCCCTCAATTCAAGCTCTGGTCTTCCCAATCAAGTATCTGCCGCAACTTGATTTTCGTGACGTTAAGAACTTAAATACGTGAAGTGAAAACTTAAAATTGATAACATTAATATGTGCATGGAAAGCTTATCAAACCTTTTTTTATTAAAATATAAATTTTAATCATTACAGTATACCATCTAAATACCACATTTATGCAAAAATACAAAATGCAACATGAGATTATCAAAATGGTTTATAATTTGAATTATAGTTATTATATTTCATAAATAATTAATAAAGATTAAAACATCTGTGTTTTTTTTATCCTATGTATCTTGAAACATTGAACTTAAAAACTTGAGAGAGAGTTAATTTTTTCCTTACTCGATTACAAAAGTTTATTATTGAGAATTATAAACCAAAACGTAAGGTCAATGCACTGTTTAATATTTAAAATTTTTTTTTATTTTGGTAATATGTAGAGAAAGTGATATCTAAACACAGGGGATTTTCATAAATGGCCTTGATTACACAAGAAAGGATCATCACATTGGAGTGATTTTCTTTTTTTACTCTACTAAAAAAAAAAAGAAAGAAGTTTGTCAATTAGTTTATTAAATAATCCGCTGACGGCAGTGAAGTAGATTTTTTTTGCTCGATTTTTGGATTCTACTTAACGTTAAACATTAAAAGAGCTTTATTTAATGATTTTTATTCTTATTACAAAGAATGGAAAAGTCAATTTATAATAAATAATAATAAAAATAACCAGGGTCTACGGTCCTAAGAGAACACTTGAAGGATACAGGTTGAGGTCGAATCAAGAAATCTATAAGGAAAGAACAAATCTAGAGACTTCCCACCCTAAAGGGAAGGTTGAAGTTCTATGGACACATGATGAGGATGAAACCTGAAAGACTAAACCATAGGTTTTTTCAACGAATCCACTGTCACAAAAATTCAACAGGATATTTCAAGCAGGTTAGGGATGATATAGAACAGTTGGGGCTGACGGACCGGGATTGTTTAGACAGAGATGAGTACAGAAGTACGCTCAAGGGAGTGAAGGTTCTTGTGGGAAGGAAGCGCTCCAGAAACGGGCTTGCGTGGTCTGAGGAGACAAAACGTAGACACGCAGAGCTCATGAGGGACATACGGCAGAAGAGGAAGGAGATGAAGTTATGATATGCGCATGGTCTTCAAGGACTTTTCGTGAAAAAAAAAATAACTGAAAGGATTTTGTAGTGAATAATAAAGCTGCAAATTAACAATTAGTGAATTAATATAATAATGACAATAAAACAAGATGATACAGAATACGATAAAAATAAGGATCCAATAGCTAAATAAATAATATTTATTACTAAGCACACATACATTTCTAATTGTATTATAATAAATAAATTATTTGGAGTTAAGAAAAAATACTGGTCATTTGGTGAATCAAAATAAATTATTGGGAATCATAGAAGAAAGAATGTACCCAGTTAAATATTTCTTTTTTAGTTATTTGTGATTCATTGATTTACTAGTTCTTCTGGTAAGCGGTTGAACAGATATGGTACCCTCCATTGACTTTAGCAACAGCGGTGTCAGTGGCATGCTTCAGGTTGGCTACTGGACATGACTATTTGCGGCACCACCTGAAGAAAATAGGGGTGACTGAGTCTTCGGTCTGCATCCTGTGTGGAGTTGGTGGGATGGCTGGCGATCACATATTTGCATGTGCGGCAACGGCGGACTTGATTACAGACAGGAGTTACTTCAGCAAAGCTAAACTATACTGGGCTGTTCGAAACAAAATGGCAGAAATGCCTCCTTTGGCGTAGGAAAAAAAAAGATATGGAACCTGTTGTTAATATTCACGGTAAGATCGTTTTGAGTGAAATATTCCTTGAGAATAGTTAAATTTCTTTGAGTACTTATCCAGGAGGATAAGGGAAATACGATATCGTCTGCGTCTAGTAATAATTGTATAGGATTTTTTGTATTAAATAGACCCTTTGTCATTGACACCAATATAAACATGTATATATTTGGAAAAACTTTTATTTTGAACCTTTTTCCCTATTTAATAATATGAAAGATACTGGTATGGAATAATCAATAACTGAAGATAATTGACTCTATCACAATAATTTTTATGTCAAACGGAGTTAAGCCTATAGCAATTTAATTACGTTATTACCATTAGATCGATATGACATTTTTTGAACTTTAATCTAGATAATACCATTTACCTAATGATATATTTTTTCTAGATTATTAGTGATATATAATTCTGTAGTTCTTGAGGATCAGTCAATAAAATAACTATATTGAGGCGTCGTTTCACGACTTTATTATTCGCATAGCCATTTCCTATACTGAAAAAATAAAATGAAACAGTTTTTAAAAAAAAATCTCTAGCGAATTATTATTATTATTATTAAACACTAAAATATACAAAATACAACTTAAGGTTAATAAATAGTTACAGTTAACAGCTAAATACTTACAATTGTCTATTACTGTATGTTCAACATATCTGTGCTATCACTAATTAATGCTGAGTTTGTTTCAGACCTAAATTGGGGTTGAAATGGAGAAAGTGAAATGTAGATTTTTTCTACATAAATATTTATAATAAATTCGTACCGCTATATGTTCAAGTCGCTTTTGTTATCGTTGTTGCTATTATTTAGTTGGTTGGAACAAGACTGAAGTCATATGTTTGAATATGACTGAAGTCATGACTGAACTCATTGGAGGATAGACAGGTTAGACCTATTCCAGGCAGAGTGGGAAGTACCTATTCAAGGTTTTTTTCCGAGGGTCAGCCACGAAATAAAAGTCAACCTCCCCAAGCCGGTTAGTAGAAGTCAATGCACCCCAGACGTCCGGTAAGTTAGGGTTAGGAAAAACAGTTGAGATTAATAGAAATTTTAGATTTTTCCCTCCACTCAATATGTTAGCAATGCCTCCACTAAATGTTGCCTTTACATGTATACTGTCTGTAAACAAAGACCCTACTTATGCATCACAAACACTACAGACACACATAACATCCATTGAAGATTGGTGTCAAAACTGGAGAATCAAAATAAATCCTGACAAATCCTAGATCACCTTTACTTTTCGTCGTAAACCTCTACCCTCCTGGCCTACAGTATCCTTTCTAAATACTGTTGAACATATTCGATACTTAGGACTCCATCTTGACAAGATGGACCAAGAGACTCCATAACATGGAACTTTCAGTCAAGAAACAAATGGTCAGATCGAACAGTCATCACCGACATTGTATCATTAGTCTCAGATTTCCTACAAAACATGTACAAAGTTGAAGAGATCAAACAGAATAATTAAAAGCCATTAGAGAAGGAAGGATAATTAGGAGACGGAATTAGCCAAGAGATATTTATCTGAGCCTATCGTGCGGAAAGGCCGTGCCCACTTCCTAGTACAGGAGAACACTATTATAGCCTGACAGGGGTCTTCCTGTGGATCCGTCCTGGCCAGATTACAGTACGCTTTGTCTTCGGCAGTAAAAAAGTACCTAACCCTTCCATCCAAGTAGTGCTTCCTCAGATCTTGCTCATCGCTATCTTGTCACGGTATGAGAAGACCAACTACGTACTTTCAAGCTAGACAGTAAGTGACTCAGTTTATTTCGCCAACAAAACATAGTCTGGTCAATCCAGACTTAACGACCAAGACAAGCGGACGAGAGATCTGGCCCAGTGTCTTCCTTACCTCTATATATAACCCTAACTCCTATAATCGATAGCATTGCTAGTAGACTAACCAATGACTATTTTTGGTATTTTTTTTTTTCTAATTAATAAACCTCTTATGAGTTTGTTCAGTTGTTATTTTTCAAAATCTATTTGTGGTTTTATAAAATTTCGATACAGAAACTAAGCTCGCTTAATAATAGTCTATTCAGGTGGTTGTCCTGACCTGTACCATCTTTACCCTATGGGCTTATAAGACTCCCTTACTCCTGTGCGCCATAAATTAAAATGATTCAATAATGAATTCAAAAGTAAGATTCACTCCAATTTAACTTA
>NW_027112044.1:80056-82416 GCF_000696795.3 Halyomorpha halys
ATATCATTATATTATGCCATTATGATCAAATTTGCTTGTATTTTTTATACATTTGTAAATATCAATAATATGGATGTCTAAAAATAAAAAGCTCAATTGGAATCGTTTAGCGCCCTTTATTGAATAAATACCTTAATTTAAAACAATTAACACTAATTTATTTTTGTGCACGTGTATTTATATCGTAGGTATTATTTGATATTCGTCATCAAGACCTGAAGGAGGAAAACATTCACCTTAGCTGTTAGACATCGATAAAGATAAAAAAGTAGCCAAAAAATAATAATGGTAAAACATATCTAGTTACAGTGTTCGATAAAACTTGATTACATTACAATTACTTTCCTTAATTTGAAACCACGGAAGTGAAATAACAGTTTTGAAAATTAATTTCAAGTATATGATGAACCACTGTGATTTTAATGATGGTCCGAAATTAAAATTACTAGTTGAACTAATGTAATCACAGCTACTAAATACAGCCAAATGTGATTAAAATTATTTTTTCCCAACCACTCCTTAGCCACGAATGTTTCCATTGACTTGTAGCGACATCGCTATCTCCTAGTCTATGCTACTTATAGTACAAGAGTCCAAGAGGAGGGTTATCTCACCCCAATTTTTGATTACTCTAATGAAAACTATGTATAATTACTAGTCAAAATTGATGAGTCTGCCAAGTATAGGTAGGGGGAACAAAAAATGGCGGATGTTTCAAAACGATAAAAAAAAATTAATTTTTCATTCGGAGCTCTATATCTTCAAAAGTAGCAACAAGAAAAGAAAACCTAAGAGAACGCCATTTAATGAAGAGTAAATTTCCTAAAATATTAGCCCTAATAGAATTACTAATGTCAAATAGTTCTCGAGATATAGCTTTTTAAAAAAGCAACAGTTCATAAAAATGTACAGAATGTATTGAAAAATCAGTAGTTAGTAAATTTATTTTGAGAAATCTATATCTCAAAAACCATTCGACGTACAGATGTCTATTAGCACGCAATTAAAGCTAGTTTAATGGGCAATAAAGTAGTTTAAGAAGTTTATCTTTGTAGGAGTAGTATTTTTCATGATATTTGCTCAAATAAATTGATTTATAATTGTTCGGACATATTCTTATGAGCCAAATTTATATTTATATGCGAATATCTTGGAAACTACTACTCCTACGAAAATATGTGTCAGAAACTACTTTATAGTAAGTTAAATTTCCTTTATTTTGAATGCTGGCAGATATATGTACGTCTTATGGTTCTAGACATATATTTTTTCAACTAGAAATTACATTTTGTGAATTTATTTTGTTAAATATCATATAAACTACAACTCATAGAAAGATAAACGTTATAAATTATTTTATGAAAAATTTAACTAGCTTTAATTTAAGTGCTGACTAACATCTGTACGTCTTTTGGAAACAAAGTTTTTCATAAATCAAACTTATTGTCTGAACAACCATAAATCAATTTATTTTAGCAAATATCATTAAAATACTTTTCGTACGAAGATAATAATTTACTTTATAGTAAATTAAACTAACTTTAATTTGAGGACTAATAGACATATATACGTCAAATAGTTCCTGAGATATAGATTTCTCAAAATACACTAACTAATCTTACAGTATGAAATATTGCTTTTTTAAAAAGCTTTATCTCGAGAACCATTGAACGTAAATAGGTCTATTAGGGCTAATATTTCAGCAAATTTACTCTGCTTTAAATAATGGCCTCTTAGGGTTTCTAGTGTTGTTTGTAATTTTAAAGATATAGAGCTCCGAAAGAAAATTTTTTTTTTTTAACGTTTTGAAACAGCCGCCATTTTTTACTCCCCCTACCTATACTTGGCAGACTCATAAATTTTGGCTAGTAATTATAAATAGTTTTCATTAAAGTAATCAAAAATTGGGGTGAAATAACTGCCTTTTTTTCTTCCCGTCTCTTGTACTATTAGAGCCGCGTGAACCACTCTGTGCCGACATGACGCGGCCTTCCAGCTAAAACGTGACTATAATCATCAGCGGCGTATATTGAAATATGTTTATTTCTGGTAAATATTTTAATTGTACAAATGTAATAACCATCTTGTACTATTCCTAATATAGGCCTTCTGATGTTCTCTCCATATCTTCCATCGGAGTCAGAACTAATTAACTATGCACGGCCACCACGACAAACCGTACAGGTGTAGTGACTCGACGAGAGAGAAGCACTGGGATCTCCCACTATACCCCTCACATATGACCACAAGTCACATTACTATACCCCTTCCACAGGGCCGGGTATCCTCAAGCTGAAAGTAATATAAATTATTTATTATAAGATAATTATTTATTCTGTTACTGTAGCCGTGAGCCAATC
>NW_027112044.1:82751-86112 GCF_000696795.3 Halyomorpha halys
AGCAATAGACAATTGCAAGACTTCTATGCATTAATATTAATTTGTATTCAGTACATTTTAGGGTTTAATAATTAGTTAAATAATTTAAAAAAAACAACTCTTTTTCACTGTAGGACATCACTTACGAACAATAAAATAAGAAACTTGACCTCAATATAGTTGTTTTACTATTTCTTGATCCTCAAGGACAAAATAACAATATATTATTAACAGTCGAGAAAGGGTAATCATATATACTTATTCTGGCAGAAAGGGAGAAAACTAAAAAAAATATATAAAATAACATTTTTCTATATATACCTATACCTCTCACTCTAAAGACCATTTAGAAAATTGGAAGCACCCTGATGAAAACAATAAATTTAACCTTTCGCATACCCAAGGGAAAAAAGTGGATTACTTTGAAAAATTGGAGATCAAAGGGGCAATGAAAAATAATCCTTTCTGCTTGAACGTCCATGTGCTTGTACGAGCAACCAACAAATTTTTTTTTAAACAACTGTATTAAAAATTTATTTCTAGTAAATTTGATCTCAGTTATATAATGGTATGATATAGTCTTGTGGATTATCAAATCATTGATAAAACTTCATTATCATGTCTACAGTAGCAGTTCTCGATCATTAAATATATATATATATATTTTAATATATTTATTGAAATTTATAACTGTACATTCAGTAAATTTGATCTCAATTATAATAGAGTGATACAGACGGGTAAAAACTACCCATTGGTAGCGCTCTAATGACGTTTTTACACAAGCAGGTCTCGTGGCCATCTTCTTTTTAGGTGCCTCAGAGGATTGTCAGGAATGATATCTGGTTCGGGCTAGATCGGTTACATAAGGGACATGAAGGTCTTTATGTATGCTTTTATTTGTGACAAAGTAAGGAGCATTGAGGATTTTACAAAGGGTTTTGGATTGTAAAGATTTGATACGAGAGGAATTCGAAGGTTTAGTGGAGCCCCAAAGCTCAACTCCGTACGTCAAGATCGGCCTTATTACAGTCATGTAGATCAGTCTTTTGTTATGAGTTGGAAGTTTAGACCGTTTGTATAGTAAGTGCTGTAATAGTCGAAATCGACGTGCAGTTTCAGGATTGGAGAGTTTGGGATACAATTATGGGTTATTATTAACTGGGAGGACACATGTGTCAAGATGGGACCGAGGATACTACCTTGAGCAATACCAGCGGACTTAGAATATATAATTAAATATTAAATACTTCGTATGTAAAACTTGTATCATATAATAAAACAGATTAATAAAAAACGCTATATGCTTAAGAATATGTTATTGTTGTTTGCTTCCTTCTTAAATCTTTTAATATTTATTTTTGATAATTATTAATCTTGTTTATTATATGTGTTAATTCAGCCTGAAGAAGAACGTTGAATCCGAAAAAATGTGAAGAAAAGAAATAAAATACACGGGAAGAGAATATACTTTTATTCTAAAAAAAAAACAAAAACAGAATCTTGAGATATCTGAACCACAATTAAATTTTTAAAACTTGAGCACCAATACTCTTGTAAAGGAATCATCCCCCAAGTTAATTTTACCTTTTACATTTTCGATTTGGTTTAGTAATTTATTACGAATAACAATGGAGAAACTTAAAACTTTTAAATAAATTTAAAATTAAATTGTTGAAACATGTCTCAAATTATAATAGAAAACAAAAATTAGAATAGAAAAAACATCACTATTTTATATAACATAATTAGGGTCCAAGCCAGAATTTGATGAAATTCTTTTTACAATTATTTTATGATATATAATTGAGTCAAAATAAAAGAAAAAATATATAAAAACAATCATGAAATTCTATTTAGAGACCCATTTTTCCCTCTCTTTCCATCTTGCAATAATCCAGTATCTGTGTATTTATTCATGTGCACATGCTACAAGCATTATTAATTAATTTGTCTATTAATTATAGATACATGTATTCTGTCTAGTTCATGCATTCATAATAGCATTAATAACTCACATAATACATGTATCATCCCTAATGCATCTTGTAATACTGCAATAGTACAAGATTAAAGTTTAGGAAGTTTTAACCATTCACCTTTTTTCGAAAACCGGAAAGAATTTTATATTTTTGTGTTTTTAAAATTTAGAGTTCACTATAATAAATATAGAATAATTAGGGTTTAAATCCAACAATTGAACACGACGAAAAATGAACAACGAAAATATAAGAATACAATTTTTTTTCACGTAATATTTGAATGTATACATCGTTTAAGGTCAGGCATTTAATTTATATTAGTTATAAATTAATATTAATTTAACCTGAGTCTGGGGAATGTAAAAAATTTGTTGTGATATATGATAGTGAAAATTAATTAAAAGTTTTAATTTTTAATTAAATATGAAGAATTGACAAAATAGGTAATTAGATATAACCTAAGGATTGCTTATTAATATATTTATATGATTCCCTAATGTTTTAATGTCTGATAGGATAATTGTGAAATGAAATTGATGACCTGGGCAGAATAGCCTTAAAAATCTTTTTTAAAATTGATGTGGTTCTAAAATTGAATTTAAGGTATGATAATTTAGAGTTCTATTACTGGGTAGTTTCTCTACATCCTGTATCATATCATTATGATCAAATTTACTTGTTGTATTTTTTATACAGTTGTAAATATCAATAAATAAATAAAAAAAAAAAAAGGTATGATAATTTATTAATACTAATGTTATTTGTTTAAAACCATATGTATAATAAAACCTGGTTGTGATAGATTGTCCTTGAGGATGGCCGAATTGGCCGAAACGTCGGACATATAAAGAATTAGAATAAGAAATATAAATTATTTTGAGACTAAAATTGGATAAAATTTATTTATTTAAACAATGATGATCAGTCTCAAGAAAGTGTAAACATTATATATATATTATAAGTATTATTAATTTATTTTTCGTGGATCGTGAGATTTCAGCCTATTGATTTTTTTAATGTTTATTTGATGTTTTAATTTTTCGAAATTATACACAACTATTGGTTCGCACTTTCATAAAATAAGTAATATAATATAATTAAATAATTATTTTAAGTAATTGTGACTGAAAATGTCTTAGAATAAAGTTTAGAAACAAACATATTTTCCCAAAATGTACATTTTCGATAAAGCCCAAAAAACTAAGTTACTTGTATAGTTGAAAACAATGGGGTAATAATTACTCGTAATTACTAATACAATCCCGAGTGTTTTCTCAACAAAGATGATTAGTTTTTATTCTTGTATTTTTCTGAATGTAGATACAAAATATCCAGAAAAATACTTCCTACCTTTTAATCGATATTCAATATCCAAAGTATTATGTCAATTATTATAACCA
>NW_027112044.1:87441-87815 GCF_000696795.3 Halyomorpha halys
TACGAAGGATTTTGGACTGTAAGGATTGGATTCTGGAGGAATTTGATGGTTTAGTGGAGCCACAAAGCTCAACTCCGTATGTCCAGATAGGCCTTTATCAAAACTTAAATGTATACAATAAAATGAAGTTTTGGAAGGGAAGGTTACTAAACAAGTTGCTCAGAAAATCCACTAGAAGCTCTTATGCATTTACCATTTAACATGACTTTAAATAGGGCTGCTTACAATGCTATACTTATAACATTTAACATGGTATAACATTTTACATTTAACACAATGTAATGAATACCCCTAGTATTAGTTTTGGATCGTATATTGATAAAACAACTGTCGTTGAAAGCGGTGACCACTCGTCTATAGTCCCTCCTTATTTC
>NW_027112044.1:87865-92522 GCF_000696795.3 Halyomorpha halys
GGATCGTATATTGATAAAACAACTGTCGTTGAAAGCGGTGACCACTCGTCTATAGTCCCTCCTTATTTCCTAAATGATAATAAACACAGATTTTATTTAACAGTGTGATAGAGGTCAGTGGTATTTGTTAAAAAATGTATGAATTAGCAACCCTCTCTAAGTGATACATCTTTCGATGACAGCGGAGAAGGTTCCCACGGAGACAGAATAATTAGTTGTATAGGATGCAGGTGGGTGAGCAAGGCCGGCCCAACGGAAGTAAATCATCAACATCAACATCACAACTTGTCCCTTTATTTATTTTTTCAAGTTCATTTCATTGTAATTAGGATACAATTTGTTCTATTTCGATCGATATCTATCCGGACCATTGTGTATTGGACTCTCGAAACATTTTTAACCCCTGAGACCCTAACCCAAACAGCTATCATTAACTAGACTTAAAAAAAACCTTTGTTACGATATGCACGTGCTTCCTCAAATAAATTTCAACTTCAATAGTTATTAATTTTTAACACTTATTTGCTAAACGCCCTTAACTTGCTACAAAATGGCATTACCATTTTCTAGCCTATTGAATTGATATCTGGGGCTCCACTGAAAGCATTGAACTCCCACATACAATCCTGAATCCTTATAGCTCGTTATTATGTCACAATAAAAATATACATAATGTTCCATTTTTTTTTCGGATTTGGCTCGTAATAGATATACCTCCTTCTTATCGTAACTCTAAACTTTTTGCTCACTCAAACTCACTAATACACCTTGATCGTAATATATTTCTGATAATATTGGGTGGCGTCTGAAAAAAAAAGAAGGCCAAAATGTGGTGCTACCAATAGATAGTTTCCTCACATACTATTATCGTTTTGTTTCCTTACTTCACATATTTTATATATGCAGTAGTGAATTTCAATAAATAAATTTTTAAAAAATGTACACACATATTTTTTTTATTTCTAACTAGTCAGAGAGTCCTTCATAAACTGGACCATATAAGTTTCATTTTTAATATTTAGGGTCTATTGTCAGTGAATAATGATCCTTCCATTGTATCCCAATCCCTCCAATCCCACATCACCACCCTTGAAGAATGATGCCAAAACTGGAGGATTAAAATAAATCTGGAGAAACCTCCCCAATATATAATAATAATCTATATAATATATATAATAATCCCATGGAATCCTCATACAAAACTGAAAAGACAGGAAACTGCTCGTCGATTCCGACTATTACAACATTTACTAAACAAACGGTCTAAACTTCCAATCCACTACAAAAGACTGTTATAAGGTCTCTCTGGACAAACGGAGTTGAGCTATGGGGCTCCACTAAACCATCGAATTCCTCCCGAATCCAATCCTTACTGTCCAAAATCCTTAATGCTCCTTACTTTGTTACGAATCAAATCATATCAGGACCTCAATGTCCCATATGTTGCCGATTTGGCTAGAACCAGATTCCAATCTTTCCATGATAAACTTCCCAACCATCCAAACCAACTCGTTTCTAACCTGGCTTCTCCTTCATAACCTAATAATGCCCCTAGGCGTCTGAAAAGTAGATGGCATTGAGATCTCCTGTAGAAATGTTTTTTGGAGTTCTATCAATGGGTAGATTCTCCACATGTTTGTATCATGTCATTATATCATTTACAGCAAAATTTACTAGATGTATATATAGTTGTAAATAACAATAAATAAATTATTAAAAAAATATATAATTAGGATTTCAATATTTATCCTACATTTATTTTTTTTTTACCAAAACGTTTTTTAATTTTAATATTCATATTTCGTTATAATTTTTATTGGGGTATTCATGAGTTGTTTTGAGTGTAATAACAAAACAAAAAATTGTGAAAAAGAATAAAAATAAAAAAGTTCAAACTTGGGACTAACTAATAATAATAATAACTAATAAATTAGTTTATTTATATGATAGTGACAGTGTTGATTAATCGAAAATTAAAAGTTTTGAAAAAATAAGGTGATTTTGACTTATAATTAATGACCTGGGCAGAAGAGCCTGCAAAACGTTTTTAATTTTGATGTGAGGTGAAAATTTATACTTGAAGATTATCCTTGAGGATGGCCGATTTGGCCGAAACGTTGGACTATTGATATAATAAAGAGTGTTGGGACTAAAAAAAGGATACCATTTCATTTATTTAATAAATAAATACCCGTCTCAAGAAATAGAAAAAAATTATATTTAATTTAATATTCATATTTCGTTATAATTTTTATTGGGCCATTCATGAGTTGTTTTGGGTGTAGTAACGAAAAATAAAAAATTTTAAAAAGAATAAAAATAAAAAAGTTCAAACATGGAACTATATTGATATAAATCGTTTTAAAGTTACCTCATTTAATCACACCCCTAAAGTTGAACCAAGGGTTTAAAGAAAGATTTTAAACCATAAGAAGTTAAACTAAAGAATGTATTTAAACACAGGATGCTCTGGTTTAAATGTTTACCTCCATTACATCTAAATTTTTTGAAATTTTCCTTAGACCTTAACAGTTGCTTGTGGTCTATTTCTTGGTGGTACTGCTAATTTTCTAACCTTATCCAACAGTTTTTTTCCAGCGCACCTGACCCTTGAATTTCTTTGTTTCGATCAGGTGCGTCCTATATGCCTAAATCACCCAAAATCACAAATACGTTTTCACGATTTGTGTGCAAACGATGTGTAAAACCCTAAAGAACAGAACCGATTCAGAAGTAAATTATCCGTGGGGATCCGTCATAATCGTTGAGGAATTTATTCATTGAGGCGTCTTCACCATCAATAGCCATTCCAGTCTTCTAGGTCTAGAAAACCTAAATTATGATGATGGATCCTTATGGAAAAAATCTAAATATTTTGGTTTTTTAATGATTTACATGCAAATAGTCAAAATCTGTAAACAATTATTAGCGGTTTTTGGCTATATGAACCTTCAGGGCGCGTTGGATCCAAAAAGTGCTTCCTATTAATTTGTCTTAAAATCTGATTTATTGTCAGAATCCGTAAAAAAAAAAAAATTACTCCAGGACATTGAAAATTCCAGAGTTAGGTATGCTGGGATAAGACAAAAAAAATAATTACCCTAAAAATATAAACTACTATAATGACCTTAAATAAAAGTTCCAAAAATTGTAAATATTAGGGAGGTGAACAATATTTATATTACCCAATAGTCTATATAGTATAAAAACAGATAAAAATGCAAATTTCTTGGTACTGAAATATTCCCTGCTTATATCTCCGTCTAAAAGGATGCTTAACTTGAAAATCAGTAAGTCCTTCGTTAATGTGCATTTGAACGAATTAGTCTCTCTATATTTATTAGAGGAAAATCTGGTGTGTAGCAGACGGAAAAATAACTCTTCTAACATACCAAAAAGTAATTTAAATATGTAAGAGGCCCCTTATGTATCAAGTTTTTCTTAAGTTAAAAATCTTAAGATTCTGAAAAACAAGCTTGATTGTTTTAAATGTACATCTGAGGTGGGCGTAAAATTCGGGACAATCCATTCTGCATGAGAGCGAAAAAAAACATGCTTTCAAAGTACAGATATTGATGTATACAACTAAGGAAGGAAGAGGGGTAGAAATAACGGAATTGTTCAAGTTACATACTTGGATTACATTTGATAAGATCCAAGTAGCCATTCACACTGTTAACAATAACACATTCACTAATCATTGCCACACATTATTTACACTATCCACCCTAAGTCCGGGGAACAATCCAAACATTCTCCTCCCCTCGAAACGAGCCATTACGTCAGTGGTAGGAGCTAGAGGGAGGGTGAGTACGCACAGAACTTGAGTGATGACTGTGCAATCGGATCTTGCAATGGGTCTTCAGGATACTCGTATTCTTACCATCGACGAAGGTTTAAGATGATTCTTATACTAAAAGATTCCATGACTATTTTTTTTTTTTTACTTTTTATGTAATACTCCGGGTAAAATATTTTACACTTGAAACAATAAGGAAACAGTTTAAAAAACAAAACCTGGATCCAGTTTTAAAATTTATTCACTATTCTATAAGCCGTGGATCGACTCGAAGAGATACTCCTGAGGTACATCCGGTTAGTACGAGAGCCGGGAAGAAAAAAAGGCAGTTATTTCACCCTAATTTTTTATTACTTTAATGAAAACTATCTATAATTACTAGTCAAAACTGATGAATCTGCCAAATATAGGTCGGGGGAATAAAAAATTACGGCTGTTTCAAAACCTTAAAATACATTAATTTTTCATTCGGAGCTCTATATCTTAAAAACTACTCACAGCAGTAGAAAATCTAAAAGAACATTATTTAAAGAAGAGTAAATTTTCTGAAATACTAGCCCTAATAGAGCTATTTACGCTATTTGCCCTAATAGAGCTACATTTCTTAAAAATCGACTGAAAGATTAGTAGTTAGTTAATTTATTTTCAGAAATCTATATCTCAGAAACTATGTGACGTATAGATGTCTATTAGTACTCAAATTAAAGCTAGCCTGACTTACTATAAACTAGCTCATGACCTTAATTAATTCACTAACTACTGACCATTAAGAACGTTGTGTACAACATTTTTTTGAAATATTGCTTTTTAAAAAGCTATATCTCGAGAACTATTGAACGTAAATAGCTCTATTAGGGC
>NW_027112044.1:94227-97728 GCF_000696795.3 Halyomorpha halys
AAAAGTGCTTCCTATTAATTTGTCTTAAAATCTGATTTATTGTCAGAATCCGTAAAAAAAAAAAAATTACTCCAGGACATTGAAAATTCCAGAGTTAGGTATGCTGGGATAAGACAAAAAAAATAATTACCCTAAAAATATAAACTACTATAATGACCTTAAATAAAAGTTCCAAAAATTGTAAATATTAGGGAGGTGAACAATATTTATATTACCCAATAGTCTATATAGTATAAAAACAGATAAAAATGCAAATTTCTTGGTACTGAAATATTCCCTGCTTATATCTCCGTCTAAAAGGATGCTTAACTTGAAAATCAGTAAGTCCTTCGTTAATGTGCATTTGAACGAATTAGTCTCTCTATATTTATTAGAGGAAAATCTGGTGTGTAGCAGACGGAAAAATAACTCTTCTAACATACCAAAAAGTAATTTAAATATGTAAGAGGCCCCTTATGTATCAAGTTTTTCTTAAGTTAAAAATCTTAAGATTCTGAAAAACAAGCTTGATTGTTTTAAATGTACATCTGAGGTGGGCGTAAAATTCGGGACAATCCATTCTGCATGAGAGCGAAAAAAAACATGCTTTCAAAGTACAGATATTGATGTATACAACTAAGGAAGGAAGAGGGGTAGAAATAACGGAATTGTTCAAGTTACATACTTGGATTACATTTGATAAGATCCAAGTAGCCATTCACACTGTTAACAATAACACATTCACTAATCATTGCCACACATTATTTACACTATCCACCCTAAGTCCGGGGAACAATCCAAACATTCTCCTCCCCTCGAAACGAGCCATTACGTCAGTGGTAGGAGCTAGAGGGAGGGTGAGTACGCACAGAACTTGAGTGATGACTGTGCAATCGGATCTTGCAATGGGTCTTCAGGATACTCGTATTCTTACCATCGACGAAGGTTTAAGATGATTCTTATACTAAAAGATTCCATGACTATTTTTTTTTTTTTACTTTTTATGTAATACTCCGGGTAAAATATTTTACACTTGAAACAATAAGGAAACAGTTTAAAAAACAAAACCTGGATCCAGTTTTAAAATTTATTCACTATTCTATAAGCCGTGGATCGACTCGAAGAGATACTCCTGAGGTACATCCGGTTAGTACGAGAGCCGGGAAGAAAAAAAGGCAGTTATTTCACCCTAATTTTTTATTACTTTAATGAAAACTATCTATAATTACTAGTCAAAACTGATGAATCTGCCAAATATAGGTCGGGGGAATAAAAAATTACGGCTGTTTCAAAACCTTAAAATACATTAATTTTTCATTCGGAGCTCTATATCTTAAAAACTACTCACAGCAGTAGAAAATCTAAAAGAACATTATTTAAAGAAGAGTAAATTTTCTGAAATACTAGCCCTAATAGAGCTATTTACGCTATTTGCCCTAATAGAGCTACATTTCTTAAAAATCGACTGAAAGATTAGTAGTTAGTTAATTTATTTTCAGAAATCTATATCTCAGAAACTATGTGACGTATAGATGTCTATTAGTACTCAAATTAAAGCTAGCCTGACTTACTATAAACTAGCTCATGACCTTAATTAATTCACTAACTACTGACCATTAAGAACGTTGTGTACAACATTTTTTTGAAATATTGCTTTTTAAAAAGCTATATCTCGAGAACTATTGAACGTAAATAGCTCTATTAGGGCCTACAGTTTAGCAAATATACTCTACTTTAAATGATGTTCTCTTAGATTTTCTATTGTTATTGGTAGTTTTAATGATATAGAGGTCCGAATGAAAAATTAATTGTTTTTAACGTTTTGAAAAAGCCGCCATTTTTTATTCCCCCTACGTATACTTGGCAGACTCATTAATTTGACTAGTAATTATACATAGTTTCATTAAAGTAATCAAAAGTTGGGGTGAAATAACTGACTTTTTTCTCCTATTGGGCTCTTGTACTAGGTATAATATAAAGTGTGTACCTGTCTATTCAGAGGGTAAGGACTCCTGACTCCATCTAACGTAAGAAAAATGCTGGTGGTTGAGAGTGATCCCAACCAAACTTGTATCGGCTAGGGATAAACTTTTTTTTTTCGATAACGTTCTATTAATATATTCAACAATTTCATGCAATTATAGTCCAAACATTAACACGATACCATTCCGCGGAAGAACATGTGATCTCTTACATGACCCCACTGTTCCAATTGTATGTATTTTAACTTGTATTAACTCCTGAAAATATTGCAAATACCATTGCATTTCATATTTAATAAATAGGCTTCTGGGTAATATAACACACCGTCGACAAATGTGTGAAACCATGTAGCCTTTGTTCTTATTTCTTTTTACTTACTAGAACACAATATTTTTTAAAAACCCACATCAATATGATAAAATTCAATTCAATAAACATTTTTATTTCTCTTTAAAAAATTGGGATTTGACAGAGGTTTCACACTATTGCCTAATCTGAAAACAAAAAAATTATGGATTTTACATTAGGATTTTCAAAATTTTACTGAACAAATTGGCTATTTTTAATTAAGAAAATTATAAATGTGTACAATTTACCTCCTGATAACTAGAAATTGAAATACGAATTTACTTACAAAAAATTATCTGACAATTTTGTAATTCAAAAGCTATCTTACCGCAATAGGTACAGAACTATACAAACACAAACTAATTACATTAATTTTTAAAAACATATTGATTCACTATTTAACAAATAAGAAACATTATAAAAACAATGTCACCGTCCAACCCAACCTAGTTATGAAATCAAATATAAGTTCTGCTATTATTATTGAGTAATGGTGTAAAAAAAAAAAGTTGTATTTTATCTTAAGGAATAAACTTTTGCCATTAAAAAGTAGTAGTATCGTTTAATACCTTAATTCATATTTATTAATATTATTAACAAAAATAAAACATATGAAAAATTTAATGAGAGGGGATACCTGTTGTCCGACTGATAAAGTCCGTCTACCTTGATACAAATCGTTTATCAGTTTCCATGATGTTTTGGATATGCATATGATGGATGTTCTTAATAATATATATTAAAAAAATAATACAATTTTTAGAAGTACTGTACCAGAATATAGTGATATATTCGATATGGACTATAAAAAATTAGTGGTACATTCCATGATGTCAATAAATTAACCAATAATGGTATAAATTTAATTTATAAACTTGATAGTAGCTTGTATTAATTATGTGGTTAAATTCCACCTCGGCTATTAATTACAAGATTGGAGGCGCCCCTAAAAATCTCTATATTCTTACCATGGATGCCCCTGTGGGAGGAATGGAGGAAGGGGAGTATCTCCTAAATAAGAATTTTATTTAAAATCTACGTTTAGGTTTTTTCCTTATTAAAATCCCAACATGTTGATCAATAAATTGTTTTGGCTAATATGTTTCATGAAAACATATTTATTTTTAATAATATATTAGAAAAAATTAAAATATGTTAATTCAATTCGAGCGATCTGGGATCAGAGTCTAA
>NW_027112044.1:98009-100022 GCF_000696795.3 Halyomorpha halys
AATTTCACAAAATTTGTAATGTTAGTTGTTCGGACAAAATGTTAAAATATATCTCCGGAATAAAGACGTGCAGATCTTTATTAGCAATCATATCAAAGCTAGTTGAATACATTATAAACTAGTTCATGACGTTCATAGTAGTTATACTTTTTTATTTATAGTTTATGTATACTTATGTATCGGTGAAAACAAAATGTCAAAAAAGAAAAGAAGGAATAAGATCTGACACGCTTGAACTGCTATAAAATACTGGCTTTATTGGGTTCGGTACATCTCTTTATATACATTCAATCAGCTGATCCCCTAAAGTCAGCGGACATCGAAGTAACAGCTGACTCAGACCGTAACTTATACATATAGTTTATATATATAGTTTATAGTCATTAAAGTAGTTATTATTTTCATCATATTTGCTAAAATAAGTTCACAAAATTTTGATTTTTATTTGTTTGGACTAAAGGTTTCATTTATGGAAAACTTGATATTTTCATTAAAATATGAATTTTCCATACAAACTTTTGTCAAACATCATGAAGACTACTGTATAGTACATTGCACAAGCTTTAATTTGAGTGCCGATAGACTAATGGTTCTTAAGAAATATTTTTTCATAAATCAGGGGACCTCAAAAAATGTATTCCGTCGAAAACTCGAATTCGAAATTTTGCAGAATCATTGTACTTTCTCTTGCTATATATTACATATATATGTAAGAAAAGTAAAAATTGATCACACTAAATAATCACCAGAAACATATTTTTTTTTTTTTTTAAACTTTGATCTAGCGAAAAATAAATATATAAAATAAACAAATATAAAAGTAGGTAGAATGCGTTGTTCTAAATCAGGATGATCGGTTCTTAAAATTCCTGATTCTTTAACCACTCATTAGGAAAATTAAACAAAAAAAAAATAACTAAGTTGCAATTGCTGGAGATTGAAAATTTTGAACAAATATGTCTGATAAAGAGGTCTAAATAGGAAAAAGTAATTATCAAGGAAAAAGGAAAAGAAAATAACTAGATTACAGGAAAAATGGTAGAAGAAGAGACAGAGTCTGAGAGACTTCAAAGAAAACGAGGTTTAAAAATGAATATGCATGTATGAAGAAAACGTATTTTATTTACTTTGTCTTCCTCTTCTCTATCAAGGAGGCTACTGTTAACCCCAATCTAGCAGTCAGTTATGAGTTTAATGATGCCAAAAACTAGTATTTTCCAGTAACAGATATGACCCATCCAGTTCCAAAGAAATACCTATTATAAATACTTGTTATTTTTATCCATCTTTTGTGCTATCATTTCATCCCACCACCACACTCTCTTCACCAGTGCTCGATTAGCTGGGTTGGTTATTGGTCATATACTCCCGTTCCAGAAATGGCAGCACAGGATTACTTTTCAGGATTTTAGAACTTTTCAAGAGAAAAAGTACTGAGTATATTTGGTTATTATTCACATTAGTTATCATTTTTTTTTTAATACAGTATAGTTGATTTTGAGGACGCGCGATCCTGTTTCAAATTGTTCTATCTTAAATCAATAAATCATTCAGTACATGAAATAAATTTACAAGACTAATAATATTTCTTTGTACTTTATTATGAAACAGGGCCCTGATGGACCACCACAAAAAACCGGTGAGCCGGAGGTTGATCATAGTTGGTTTAAATGGAACTCAAATTTTGGGGCGTATAAGTTTTCAAAATGCACCGGATTTAAACCGTAAAACTTGCTAAATTGAAGTCATGAGGGTAATCGATTAAGGAAACAGGTTGTTGTTGATTTTTGCTTAAAGGCGTAAAACCCTCTGGTCATCAACGCCTATGGCATGATAAAAGTAAAAAAAAATAAATAAATAAATAAAAGTAATTAAAAAAAAAATAAAAATATTTAAAAAAATCAAAGAGGAGTTATAACTTAAAAAGAAGGCGATGTGCTTTTAAAAATTCAAATAGTAATGTAATTTTAGGTTCCTCATCTGTGAGAGCTTCTGATAAATTTGGGGTCAGTC
>NW_027112044.1:101682-106855 GCF_000696795.3 Halyomorpha halys
AAAAAAAAAAAAAAAAAGTCCTATCAAACTAGAAGATGACAAAATAAGGCCTATCTAAATTAATGACCGCCTTATTTTAGATTTATTTACTGAGATTAATCTAAATTGTCAGAGCCGTTTTATAGAATATTCAAAGAAAAGTGTAAAATCGATTATATTAAGTAGTAGTATTTAATTTCATCCATATAGACTCAACATTTTTATATTTTCTTGTAACTCCCACGTTTCGGTCAGTCCAACCATTTTCAAGTATCTTATTTATATTTTATAGCTATTATGCTTTTGTCAAATTTTGTCTTAGTCAATAACCTACTATTATCACAATTTCACTTATTGTAATTTTCAGTTTACAATATCTATTAAAATCTATTAATTAATTAACTATATATTATTTGTTGTAGTTGAGGCTATATGGATATTTTTATTATAACTGATAATCAAACTAGATATTTAATTATTTATAATTTTACAACGTGAATTTTCGTCGAAAACTCGAATTCGAAATTTTTCGCGATTGCAATACTCCCTCTTTACTGTATATTCCATATATAGTAAGTAGCTATATTCATATTCCTTACTTAAATGTTATGGCATCGATAGTTGTTTCTGTTTTGAGCATTTAGTCTCAATAATTTATGATGATTACTTAAAAAAAAAAAAATTATGAGGTCCGTTTGTTTAGCTGCAACTAATTTAGCCATGGCTGGGAGAGATTTGCAAATGAAATCAGAGGGGAATTTATTTTCGATACGGTTGAGGCGGAATGAAGTGGAGGGACGGTAGTGAAGTGAGCCCCCCTCCAGTGAAGAGCATATCATAGAAGTTCTCCAGCTGAAGTGGTCCCACTGCTTGCGGCCACTGTTTCGAGTGCCATTCAGTCGTCGAGGATCCGTTTGTAGTAGCCGTTAACATTTACCTAACCCTCCAACTAACTGTTCAATAGCTTGAAAACTAGTAAATTATATTAATTAGATTGGCGGTAAATAAATATCCTACAGCACAAAGGTCTAAACCACAGTTGTTCTAAGTGGCCATGGAAAAAAAATGAGTCATTTCACTCCATTTTTTTATAATTTTAATGAAAACCGTACATAGTTAGAAGTCAAAATCGGCGACTCAGCCAACAATAGTTCTGAGGTATAAAACGTAGCGACTGTTCCAAAACGTTAAACAATATAGGAAGGAGATGGTCGGGGATGCGGCCAAAAATGAAGAAAAAATGGCAACAACTATTTATTTACCGACGTTTCGCCCCACTTTGAAAGCGTCAATCAGGGCTAAAAAAAATAAAAAACAACTAAAAATTTGTTGAATTACGTTAAGGGAACGTAAGATACATAGAAGTAAACTGAGGCGGGGTTAAAAATTACGTAAATATAAGTGAAAAATTGTAAAAAATAAAATTAAAATAAGATATACAATAACAAGTATACATATAAAAAAAAAATTAAAATAGAATGTTGGATTTAAAATGAACAGGAGACGTAATAACACTTAAAAGTAGATATAAGAGAAATAAAAAACAAAACTTGTACTCATCAAGAGATGGAAAATTATGGGGAATACGATGAGAATAAATAAAAGTCAAGAAAGAATAAACAAAAATATAATAATAATAATAAATAATAATTAAAGAATAAATTAGAATAAAATAAAATACTATCAATCATTTACATATATTATTTTTAAAAAATAATTTTTCATTCTGAGCACTATATATTTAAAACTATCTACAACTATAAAAAAAATAATAAAATAAATAGAACAGTAAACAAATTAAAATTAAAAAAATAATTAGCGAAAATAAGATTTAAGGTCTCTTGTTTAAGCAAATTATTGTTAGTGTTCAATAGCTCACATCCGGTTTTTCAAAAAGATATTTTTTTTTTCTAAACATAGAAAAATCAATAATTGGGAAACGTGTTTTTGGAAGAGTGTATTTCAGGAATTAACAGACGTACAGACATCTATCAGGAAACAAATTAAATCCAGTTGAATACACTATAAAGTAGTTTAGAATTAGTATTTTCGTAATAGTAATAGTTTTCATGATATTTACCTGAATAAATTCACAAAAATGTTGATTCTAGTTCGGGCAAAACTTATGGTTTATGAAAAATTATATTTAGGAAATATTAGACATAAAGATGTATAATAGCACTCAAATTGAAGCTAGTTAAATGTTCAATAAAGTAGTTTATGACTTTTATTTTCGTATGGGGTAGTAGTTTTCATGATATTTGTTAAAATAAATTGATTTCTTTTTGTTCTTACAAAATTTCATATCATATGTGATTATCATAGAAACTACTTTCCCTATGGATATAAGTATCATAAACTACATTATAGAAATTTAAACTAGCTTTATTTGGAGTGTTACTGTGTTAGACATACGTCTAATGATTCGAAGCCGATACCACCAAACGCTCTCCGCATACATCCTTCTAGCAATGCCCCTCCAAACCCAATTCCACCAAATCAGTTCTAACGCAATCCTCCCATATACGTTTCTGTCTACCCCTCGGACGTTTACCCTTTGGTTCAGTGTTTATTAACATTTTAGGGATCCGCTCATTACTAAGCCCTACAACCTTACACGCCCATCTTATACGCCGCAATGCTATTACTTTAATTATATTTACCAGTCCTGAGATATAGAAATCCCAAAATAAAAAACTGCTGATTTTTCAGTTAATTTTTTATGAAATTTTGCTTTTTTTAAAAACTATATCTCGGGAACTATTGAACATGAATAGTTCTATTAGGGCTCATATTTTAGCAAATATACCTTACTTGACATGATGTTTTATGAGGTAATGAAAAATTAATTTTTTTTAAAGCTTTGAAACTACCGTCATTTTTTATTCCCCTGATTGTACAAGAGTCCAAGAGAAGAAAAAAAGCAGTTATTTTAAACCAATTTGTATTAATTACTTCAATGAAAAACTATGTTATAGTTTACATGATATTTGCTAAAATAAATTGATTAGGACAAAATTTCATATGCCAAATTTATATTAATATTCGAATTTCATAATACCACCCCTAAGAATATAGTCTAATAAACTAATTTATAGCACATTAAACTAGCTTTAGTTTAGCTTGTTAGTTTATGATGTTTATCTTCGTAGGAGTAGTAGTTTTGATGATATTTGCCATAATAATTTACAAAATGTTGATTTCTTGATGTTCAGGCAAATAGCAGCAAATATTTGATCTATGAAAAAATTAATCTCAGGTATTATGAGACATGCAGATGTTTATTAGCATTGAAATTAAATCTAGTAGAATGTAGTTTAGGATTTTTATCTTCGTATGAGTGATATTTTTCATTATATTTGCTAAAATAAATTCACAAAATTTTTATTTTTATTTTTATTTGTTAGGACTAAAGCTTTGATTTATGGAAAATTTGATATTTCCATATGAATATGAAATTTTGTCAAATATCATAAAAACTACTCCATAGTACATTGAACTAGCTTTAAATTGAGTACTGGCAAACATCTGTACGTCTAATATTTCCTGATATATTCTTTTTCATAAATACAAAAACTCTGACCGAATAACTATAAATCAACATTAGGTGAGCTTATTTTGTCAAATATCATAAAATCTAATTCTCCTTCGAAGATAAACGTTATAAACTATTTTATAGTACAGTTAACTAGCTTTAATTTGAGTGCTGGCAGACATCTGTACGTCTAGTAGTTTCTGAGATATATTTTTTCATAAGCCAAATTTTTTTCCGAACAGATTTTGTGAATTAATTTTGCCAAGTATCATGAAAGCTACTGCTCTTACGAATATAAACATAATAAACTACTTTATAGTAAATTAAATTAGATAGAATATGAGTGTTACTACTGATTTTTCAATAAATATTTCTTTTTTAAAAAGCTATATCTCGGGAACTATTGATCGTAAATGGCTCATAGTTTAGTAAATTTACTCTTCTTTAAATGATGTTCTATTAGGTTTTATAGTGTTGTTGGTAATTTTCAAGATATGGAGCTCTGAAAAAAAATTAATTTTTCTTAACGGGTTGAAGCAGCCGACATTTTGTATTCCTCCTACCTAGACTCATTGATTTTGACTAGATATTTTACTTAGTTTCCAGTCAAGTTTTTTTTTGTTATCGATAAATTAGGTTTAAAATAATATTTCAAAAAATAGTTTAGTATCGATAAACAAAAGAATTATGAATTTACAAAATAAAATTAGTTTCTTTTTCATTATAGCTGTTATTTTATTTTATTTTTTCTAGACACAATTTAAAGTTTTATTAAGTTTGACCACCATATATTCATAAATATTTTTAAAAGGCAGAAGTCTCCTTCCTTCTCTGCTGTAACTTAAGGGTTAAATTACCATTAACTTACGTTGTCAATCCTACTTATTATATAATTACCAATTATTTTAATAAATACTAGTTTTTCGCTTTTTAATGAAGTTTATATTTGTTTATAGGGAAAAACAAGTTTGCCGAATGGCGAAGGATGCCCCAGCCGTTTGACTCATCCAGCAGCCGCATCGTTGGGACCCCGAATTATTTGCCCAGCACTCGACACGTGCAGCCCAGGAAATAATAAGAGAAAAAACTGGCAGCCGGTGGAGGCATTTCGTTTACTTAATGCTCCCGTATTTTAAAGGCACTGGGAAAATAAACAGTTTGCCTATTTGACAATAAAACAAAAAAAAAAAAAAAAGATCTATCTAAACGGAATAATTTGGTTTCATTAAAAAAAAAAAAATTGGTTATCGAAAGTTTTTATTTGGGGTTTATTCACGCTCTATATTTTTTAATTTTACTTTATTTCTTATAATACGGTGTGATCTCTGTAATCCCAACTAATAGCTGCAGGGGTGTTTAAAAATTGCAGAATGGTACAAGAGTCCAAGAGGAGAAAAAAGGCAGTTATTTCACTCCAATTTTTTATTAATTTAATGAATATATATAATTACTAATCAAAATTGATGAGTCTGCCAAGTGTAGGTAGGTGGGAATAAAAAGTGGCGGATGTTTCAAAACGTTAAATGAAAAATTAATGTTCCATTCGGAGGTCTATATCTTTAAAACTACAAACACCACTAGAAAAACTAAAATAACATAATTTAAACTAAAATAAATTTGCTAAAATATGAGCCATAATTGAACTTTTTACGTTTAATA
>NW_027112044.1:106905-108358 GCF_000696795.3 Halyomorpha halys
GGTGGGAATAAAAAGTGGCGGATGTTTCAAAACGTTAAATAAAAAATTAATGTTCCATTCGGAGCTCTATATCTTTAAAACTACAAACACCACTAGAAAAACTAAAATAACATAATTTAAAGTAAAATAAATTTGCTAATATATGAGCCATAATTGAACTTTTTACGTTTAATAGTTCCCATGTAACCGATCTAGCCCGAAACATATATCACTCCTTCCATTATAAACTCCCTAACCACTCAAACTTCCTAGTTTTTAACCTTGCATCCTCTTCCATTCCTGACAATCCTCCGATGCGCCTGAAAAGAAGATGGCCACGAGACCAGCTAATGTAAAATTTCATTAGAGTGCTACCAATGGTTAGTTGCTCTACACGCCTGTAACACTCCATTATAACTGAGATAAAATTTACTGATTGTATTATTGTGTGAGGTTTCGATTAAGTTATTTAAAAATTTTTTTTCGAAATATAGCATTGCTGATAAATATAACTTAGATCATATTTACTAAATATATTTGGTAATATACAGTTGTAAATTTCAATAAAGATATTTTTAAAAAAATAGTTCCCCAGATATAGCTGTTTAAAAAACAACATTTCATAAGAAATGCACTGAAAAATCAGTAGTTAGTGAAATTATTCTGAGAAAACTATATCTCAAAAAAACATTCGACATATAAATATCTATGAGCACTCAAATTAAAGCTAGTTTAATGAACTATAAAGTAGTTTATAACATTTATCTTCGTAGGAGTAGCAGTTTTCATAATATTCGACAAAATAAATTCACAAAACGTTGATTTCTAGCTGTACGCACAAAAATTTTGATTTATGAAAAAATACATCTCAGGAACCATAAGACCAGCAGATGTCAGCCAGCACTCAAAGCCTGTTTAATGTACTATAAAATAGTTTATAATGTTTATCTTCGCAGGAGTTGTAGGTTTTATGATATTTGATAACATTTTATCCGAACTACTACAAATTAACAATTCGTGAATTTATTTTGTCAAATACCATAAACACTACTACTTCTACGAAGATAAACATTATAAACTACTGTATAGTACATTAAACTAGCTTTAATTTGAGTGCTGGCAGACATCTGTAGGTCTAATGGTTTCTGAGATGTATTTTTTCATAGAGGATAATCTTAATTAAATATCACTCTTGACATCAAATACAGAATCATTATTAATGGTAAATACGATATCTTAAAGTTAACAATTTGTATCAGATATCCTTTAAAAACCTAAGCCTCACTTTAAACTTCTTAAATTGTTGCAGGGTATTACAAACCAGTCATTATTGTTACTATAATTTTATCTATGAAGCAGATTCGATAAAATTAATGAAATATACATTTAATATATCAAGATAACTACCTGCTAATACTACTTTTAATCTTTATTTTATTGATTTTTATTAAAAAGACCAATTTACCATCATAAT
>NW_027112044.1:109030-115972 GCF_000696795.3 Halyomorpha halys
AGCGAATTTGTTGATCGGGTGAATTAAAAATGGTGAAATTGAAGGAACAGAAAAGGAAAAGAAAAAAAGGAATGAATTGAAATGTTTGTATTTGGCGTATAGACTGAAATTGATTGTAAAAGGAAACTGTAGGGAAAAAAATTGTTTTCATTCTATTTTATTATACCATGTAATTATATGTAATTTATATATGCCCGATTACGGATTGATTAGTATGCTGTGTATGTAGCAACCTGATTTATTTGGACAGCATGGATAAATAAAGTATTTCTCTCTCTCATAACCAATTTCTAAAAAAAAACTGGTTAAATATATTATTATTACATTTTAGGGTTATTTTGCTTTCTAACCACATTTAATTCATTAATAAAACTAATTTAAAATTACTTATAAAAATTAAGCATACTATTGCTACAACTGAGTTTCTGGTTAGTTATCACTCGATATTTATTCTTTCACCACATTGGGATTAGCTCATGTAGTGCTGTGAAAATTATTAAAAATTCACTTTATAGGGAGTTGAACAATTTTTCCTCATTTTAGTGGGGAGAGTGTTCACAAATTGATAATTATTAAATTAAGAACTGGTGATCGCTCTTAAAATAGAGAGTTGACCGAAGTGGCAGGCAGGCCATGAACTGCTTGTCCCTCCGGCTCGTTATGGGCAAAATCCTAGAAAAATCATTAAAACGCCTCTATCATGATATTCCCAACCATCAGTTTATATTTAGAACATCTATACACCTATATACAACAGTGTGTTCGTATGGTGGATGACATATTTTCCACATTGGAGCGCGCGATTTATTGCACGATCTTTCTCGACGTTGAACGTTCTGAAAAAAGTTCTGACCGAGTCTGGAAGGGGACTCCTCTATAAACTCTGTCAATACCTTTCCCTTGATATTTTCTATTAATCCGTTCCTACTTCACTAATAGAACTTTTAAAGTAAATTATAACCTAGCTTACCCTTCCCTCTTTTCTTAATCTGCATATGTTCCTCATGGTAGTATCCTAGGTCCCATTCTCTATAAAGTTTATACAGCTGATATCCTAACTTTCACTAATGACTAATACGTGTAATCTCTGTAAATAATAGTATACATTGAGAATTGTGTCACATCTGGAGAATCAACATAAGTCCTAACAAATCCCATTAGATAGATCACCTTTACCCTCCTGCCCTACTTTATCTTTATTTAATATCCCACTAACGCCTGTTGAACAGATTCACTATTTAGGACTTCATCTTGACAAGATACTTGCTTGGAATCCCAGTATTAGACTAAAACGACAAGAAACTGCTTGTAAATCTCAATCACTACAACACTTATTTAGCAAACTTTCTTAACTTTCAATTTACTACAAAAAACGCATATACACTATGATAACCATACCTATTTGGACATACGAAATTTAGCTTTCGGGCTCCACTAAACCATCAAAATCTTCCTGTATCCTTTCCTTACCATCCGTAAATACCTTGATACTCCTTATTATGTATGCTACAAATAAACTCAACCATAAAGACCTCAACATCCCATTCGTTACAGATTTAAATATATTAATATTTATAACTGAACCATTGTTTAATTAACAATGAGTAAGTGATGCTCTGCAAATAAAAAAAAAGAATTTTTTTTTTAATATTTATAATTAATATTAGATAAACCTCCTTCACTCCAAAATCTTTACCCACCCAATCCCATTAGTTCTTAATCTTTCAACCTTAACGACCCTTGATAGTTCTCCAGGGTGTCTGAAAAGAAGATGGCCACGGGATCGTCTAATTCTAAGTAATGATTGATGTGTCATCATTGGTTGGTTCCTTCCCAACATATAATCATATGTTCTGGCTCAAAGAATATCGCATTTAGTTATTGTATTTTACTATACGTAAAACGTTAAAGAAAGTTTAAAAAGAACAAGTTCTTGGAGCAAGTGTAGATAAAACATGAAATAAAATACACAACATGAAACAAAAACGATTTTGGTGTTGAAGATATTAGAGGGAATATATTTGAATAAGTGAAAAAAATTAAGTATTCAGGAAGATGAAGTACTGAGAAAAAAAAATGAAATTAAAGAAGAGTTTGAGTACCAGCGAAGAACATCCAAAGCCGTGGATCATCTAAGCTAGTCGAGAAGATTGGAGATTATGAAGCAGAAGCCCGTCGGCAAAAACCATAAATTAATTCATAGTACTAATAACCTGTAATTTCGAGTGGCAAATGAATTAGATATTAGAATAACAATGGTACCCAGTATTCTAAATTCAGTATAATATTAATTAATATTAAATTATAATCAACATGTTTCGATTCATAAACTAACTTTTATAAAATATATTTTTATTCATAACTGTAATAAATATGTTATTACAACTTGATTTTATGATTTAGATACCGTGAATGCCAACTTATTATCATAGCTTTTTTTTTTTAATCTAATTTTTAGTCCTCCTCAATTATATCTATCATACCGTAGTATTTTAGCATTTGGTGTTTAGTTTTAGATTTGAATAGTATAGATAGTAGATTTATAAGAATAGTAGGCTGGTTCCGATAAGGAAACAATTGAAATATTTAATACTATTTATAAAATAAAAAAAACATAAATAGATTATGTATAAGGTTCCCCACCCACCTTAGAACCGCGGTTGGCCAGAAACGCAGTAACATGACAGGTTTAAGGTTTAGTCAATAATAAAACAACCAGTTAGTGAGACTTTTCCGAGATAGGCAATAAAGCAATTGGGGAATATCTAGAGTAGGCAAGAAACAGGAGAAAGGGATCAAACGATCCCGGTTAGATATATAATGTACTATAATTAATATTACTACTCTTATTGACAGAAATTTGCTTTTAACCTGAAAAAATTGTCACAAATCAAATCATCCATCAGGACCTCAATGTCCCTTATGTTACCGATTTGGCCAGAACCAGATACCAATCCTTCCATAATAAACTTCCCAACCACCCAAACCAACTCGTTTCTAACCTGACTTCTCCTTCACTACCTAATAATCCTTCTAGGCGTCTGAAAAGAAGATGGCCTCGAGATCTTCTCCTTTAGAAGTGTTTTTGGAGTTCTATCAATGGGTAGATTCTCCACATGTTTATATCATGTCATAATATCACTTACAACAAATTTACTTGATATACAGTTGTAAATAACAACAAATAAATTATAGAAAAAAAAAATGAAAAAAAATTCCCTCTTATCTCTTTATCTATTGTTCCTTAATATTTTAGCAAAAATATAAGATGATCATTTATTTAACATATAAAATTAAAGATACTTCAGAGGAATATATTACTATATATTCCATATAAACGTAAGTGAAAGTAATATGGATAAGAAATTTTTTTTTTCACATTAAATGATTTTCTGCATAAAGATGAACAGTTATTTAACTCAATTTAGTTTATCACCACAATGCTATCATTGACACTATGCAGCGATCAGCGTTATCCTAGCGTCGATTCCGGATCATCTAATCGTTATGATGCGGTTCAATCGCGTGTCATCAACATCAGATGCGGACGGCACGGACGGATCAGTATCAAAAGAGGAAGTGGCGTTGTGACTTTATAATACATGGCATATTGCGAAGGCTGTTGGTGGAGATAGAAATAAGTTGATTAGGGGGCGGGAGGCGGTGGGCGCGTGGCAGCCTAATCACCGAGTGCCTAGTGCCTGGGGTCATGAGAACATGGATGAGTCAATCAGGCCAACTGTCTCTGCGGCACAGGTGTCACCTCCCCCCATCCTTTCTCTCCCGAGGGATTTCCCTTCACCCCCCCCCCCTCATTTTTTCCCACGCTTTTCTTTTGCAGCAAGTGCTTCAGTTCGCGTGGTACGTTCCCTCGTCTACAGGGAAAAGCAGAGCTGCGGTCATATGCCATTGATTGGAATATGAAACGCTGACAGACTTGTTCCACTGTATAGTCCTAAAACCCAAGAGAAAACAAAAGTTATTTCACCCAAATTCGTATTACTATAACGAGAACTATACACAGTTAAGAATCAAAATGACTACCAGCTTTTGATTTTACATTCAAGTAAAAAAAAAAAAATCCCGTTATTTTATTTTAGTAGATGGCTTAATTTTTACTTAAACTATGCAAGAGTACATACATATACATGTACATGCAAACTCACAGTAAATATCATTAAAAAATAATTACTGGAGTGTTTATGGTCCACGGCCCGTAAAGTTGATTTTACGCCTAGAAAACCTAAACTTTTCTTCCATTTTTTATTTATAGCTCCAAATCGTTAAAACTATATACAACACTAAGGAACTCCTTTGAATCTAAAGTTCATTTATTGACAAATACTACAATCTGCTACAGAATTTAATATTTATCTTAATAACTACTGCTATTTTAACCGGAGTGTCTCATACTGACTTTATTTTTCTAACTGATGGCGACCAATTTAAGGGCAGTCTGTTATAGAAAGACATTTTGAAAAAAAATTTAATTAAAATAGAAACTATGAAATTTATTCTGTCTCATTATGTTGTTGGAATTATACTGCCGAACTAACCCTTTAAAAATCCAAAAATTTGGGCTCTAAATTCTACAAAAACGTATAAAACCCCACTAGTTTGGCTATTACTGGTGCCATTACCTAAGACCAGATTCTTTGTAAAATGTATCCATATCCAGTGCAGCAGGAATGCTTTGCCGCTTCTGTATAGGTTGCCAATAAAATAAATCTGTACATTTTGGAGAATGTCCTCAAATTTCTTTTATATTACTCTACCTTTTCTATTACTATGTTGATGGCCTCTAAAAGCATAAAAATAGTGCTTTCTATTTCCCAAGTACAAAACATCGAGTTATTAATTTTAGTTAAAATCGTTGGGATAGCTTTATCAATGCCAATATACATACTAGACATAGACTATCTGAAACATGCTCCATTATTTAGGGGTTAGAGTTCAAAATTTAATTAAAAACTATAATTTTAAAAAGTACTATCTAAATTCTTCAAATCAATGATTAGACATAAAAACAAAGAAAAAAAAAAAAAAAAAGCTTGTACATTTTTCTATTTTTCTGGGATATTAAAAATTATATATTTATACGACGGTATTATTTTGAAACCGAAAATAACATCGATGTTCTTTTAATTAAGGTAAACCATTTTTCCTAAGCTCTGGAGATGGCGTTAAAATTATTTATAATTACCGGTGTTGATGTTCAGCTTCTGTTATAATGCTAACAGAATAGTAACTAATGTTTTATAATTAAAAAAAGTACATAATTACAGGGGTAAGGACGTCGTTACGAGTGGGGCAAGATGGGTGTCATTCCCTCCACCCTCACACCAATAATTTGAAAACTCGCAAAGTTGGGAAAATCAGGATTACTCAAAGAAGTTATTATACCTATGAATGCTTAAAAACGTTGCTTAGAGAGGACCGGTTCCCCCAAAAAAATTATTTATAAAAAGGGAAAATGTCTTGAAATACTACTCATATATCTGGTTCGTTGGAAAATCCAAATTATTGGTAAATTTCTGATTCCAATAAGTTGTTGCGTTGCTCCTGATTGTAGACAAATAGATAGCAACTTTTAATAATTAATCCACAATTAATTTAGTTATGGCTAATTCTTGTCAACTCTAATAGAAGGATATACAATTAATTCAAGTTCTTCTAGTAGATTAAGTGGCGCCGGTTCGAATACGGCCTGGGGGCATTGACTTTTTTCATTAATTGGCGGTCCTACAAAATGAAAAACTTGACCTCCTACCATGGTTAGAATAGGTTGGTCACCTATAGATAACTAGGCGAGAATATGCGAAACAGTGGGAGGTTAAATTGCTTAAATAGTTCTCATCATAAATTAATAGTGTGGTGAACAGTAGTGCATATAACCTATTATCTAATAACATATATTGATAACTTTAAAATTATGTTTCAATGATTTTAATTTTTTTTTCTAACTATTTTTAGGCATTCAATATGATAAGAAAACGTAGAGATGAACGATTTTGATCATCGTGGTTCTGTGATAAGTAAGAATCATTGAAGCTCTCTTCTCAAGGTTTTAACTAATATTTCTACAAAACTTTTTGGAATAATAAAAATATTTTTAGTTTTGACGCATAAGAGCTTTGTTTAAGGATTAAGGACTGATTCATTTGCTAACAACAGAAAGAAATTATTCACGCAAAAAATAGTTTTATCAAAATTTGTAGTTACAACCTTTTTAGAGGAAGCCCTAGGAATCATCATTATATATAATGATGATTCCTAGGGCTTCCTCTATATATTGAGATAATATATATATATATATTGAGATTGTACTGTATAAATATTAGGCTTTAAATTGAAAAATAATAATAATCAAATTTTAAAATAATATATAACTTTTTTATTATGTAGGGATAATATTTTCACTGGAATTGAATAATGCTTATTATTATTACAAGAAATTAATAAAAACAAAGAATAGCAAAATTTTGAAAACCATGAAAACTTATGTATTTTTATTGGACAACTGGGAGGGGGCTAAGTTGTTTCTATATATTAAAAGACAGGAAACCCTCCAGTTAGTTAGGGAATATATTTTCAGAACTCTTCTACGTTCAATTAGTACTGATTAATTATTTTATCTATTTCATTATTAATAATCCATTAAAACTTTGTACTGCTGAAAAGAGGGATAACTGACTTTGTTTCTGTTTTGAAGTTCGCTAAAGCTTTCAATAATTATTCTGATTAGTTAATAGAGGTTTTGGTTAAATTGATATTTTTTATTAGTTATTGACTGGGGGTTAGCTCAGTGGGTAAGGCACTGGTCTACTAACGATAAACGGAGTACTGATGCTAAACTTAACTAATGATAAACTCTAATAAAACACTACAAATTACTATAGTTATAAAATACTACTAATGATAAAGTTTAAAAGCCTAAATCCT
>NW_027112044.1:116310-130420 GCF_000696795.3 Halyomorpha halys
AACTTATCAGACCATCTCTTCAGTATGTTAATGCTGTAACAGTTAAATTTTATTTATTTTTTTTTTCAATTTGATTTAATTAGAAATTAAGCATTAGTTTAATAGTTTTAGTCATCAAAAAATTGTCTCTTGTTTTGTAATATTGTTTTTTATTTTGTTATTTACAAAGTAAGCTAATAATCTAAATTTATTGAAAGTGTATTTTACTTATCATTTTTTTCAAAACTATTTTATGTTTTTCTTAATTTCTACCTAAAGTAATTTTTTTGTTCTTGCAGTATTATTTTATTATATTTGTATGTTTGAAACTTACACTAAGTATTTTTTTTTTTTCTATTTGATTCCTTAGTAATGAAGCATTAGTTTAAAAATTCAGTATTTTTCAAAATGTCTTTATTTACTTATAAATCATCAAGAAATGTTTAGTTGTTTTGTATAGTATTGTACTTTAATGCTAATAATGCTATTTAATTTTATTATATTTTTATTTATTTGCAACTCCAACTTTCTCTATCAGCTAGGTTCCTGGCCTGACGAAGATGCTTCCCTCTTGCTCTGCAAAGCTTGTCGACTTACTCCAGGTAGGGAGGGCCTGCCTCGTGAAGATCGTACACGAGGTCTTCTGTTATCCCGTATATACCATATCGTCTTTAGGGGATCCCTATGTTCCTCCATTCTAATGACGTGGCCGAACCATTTCAACTGCCGTGTCTGCAGAACCTCCTTCACTGAGCTATCTCCACTTCCTGGCGTATCCTCTAATTTCGGACACGATATCTCCTCGTCTTCCCCACCGTTCTTCGCAGAAACTTCATATCCACAACAGTGACTCTACTCTCCTGCCGGTCCGTCAATATCCAGCTTTCAGCTCCATACAAGAGTATCGACGAGAATACAGACTTATAGATATGGAGCTTGGCATTCCTACCTACCTCTCGTTTTTTTATTTATGGATACTAGAAATTTTAACATTGGATTTAACAATACATTTAAATAAAACTGCTATACTAAATGGATTGTTTATTAATGTCTGATCACAGGAAAAGAAAAATATAAACTATGCGAGAGTGAAATAGACAGGATAGGACAAATACTTTTATGGACAAAATAAAAGTGGAAAAAATTAAGAAAGTAGAATAAAAAGATAAAATAGTTATAAAAATGAGAACATTGTATTATGATATAAATTTTATCTTTGTTAATTTTTTTTTGACATAGTTTATATTATATCTCGTATGATTGATCAATATGTATTAGAACAACCCAGCAGTATTTAAATAAATAAAGCATTGCTCCCTCTATTTATAATTTAGTTAGTATTTTTTATTATTTTATTTTGTACACTAAAAATTTTTATTATTTGTAGTTAGTAGTATTGTACACAGCATTGTATTATCTTCTTATATTTGAGTTTGATTTTAGTTATATATATATATATATATTTTTTTTCTTTTGTACTTTAAATTTTCTGTTTTCATTTTTATTATTTATTATTTTTTTTATTTTTTTTTCTTATCTAGTATTCTCATTGTTATTTTCCTTGGCAAACCCTCTCCTTATGTCTTAGCTATAACAGAGGTAAATAAATAGGCAATGTTGAGTATAAATAATATCTCTGAATATTGTTTAACCTAAATTTTCAGTTTTAAGTGAGTAAATTATGGGGGGGGGGGGGAGGAGGGAGTATGACCACTTCCCCCTCAACCGTAACAACGTCGCTGCTCCTACGAAGACGACCGACATCATTTATTGATTGAGGGCTATTTGAAGACTTCACCATTGAAAGAAAAGTGCTTTTCGAAAACCGTACTGAGGCCCATCTTGACGGAACTTGGTACCAATTGGTTTCCGTGCCTTCTGGAGTGGGGTGGGGTGGGGAATGGGTTTTATCTCTTCCTTCCTGGGAGGAGGTAAGTGTTGGCACATTAATGGCTATTCTTCCTTCCTCGCGACCGCCTGCCAGGAGCGTGCGCGCCGCGTGCGAACCTCCCCTCACCTCCCACAAATTTCGAAATGAATGACTGCTCCCTGAGAGGAATTGAAGCCAACGGTTTTTCAATATGAACTCTTCAATGACCCTTTCATTCTGCGGCCTGCCTCTTTGAAAAGGCATCTCTTTTAAATTACACACCATTTTAAGCTGAATGTTCTACTGAAATAAGACCTACTATTGTAGCCCAACCTTTTATTAATCTGAAAACATTTTATTGAACGGGAACTGTAATTGAGTGCATGCGTGAAGTCAATTGGAAAATAATATAGCTATGGAGCACGGATCCCTAATTCAATTCAGATTATTTTATACCGTTATATTAGATGCTTTACTATATCAGGTGTAGCCAACTTTTCAGTATATAGGATCTACTTTTTATTTTAAAAGTATGTCGGCTCCACTAAACCATCAAATTCCTCCCGAATCCAATCCTGGGTATCCAATCCAACTGTAGTCCAAAATCCTTCGTAAAATCCTTAATGCTCCTTACTTTGTCACAAATCAAGTCATCCTTCAGGACCTCAATGTTCCATATGTTGCCGATTTGGCCAGAACCAAATACCATTCCTTCCATGATAAACTTCTTAACCACCTAAATCCACTTGTTTCTAACCTGGCTTCTCCTTCATTAACTAATAATTCTCCTAGGCGTCTGAAAAGAAGATGGCCTGGAGATCTTCTCCTCTAGAAATGTTATTGGAGTTCTATCAGTGGGTAGATTCTCCACATGTTTGTATCATGTCATAACATCACTTACAGCAAATTTACTTGATGTGTATATATGTATACAGTTGTAAATCACAATACATAAATTATAAAAAAAAAAAAGTGTGTCACAATCAAATTACACAAGTCTAAGGGGTGAGAAGAGGTGTGGAATGCATACAATGTTTATACACTATGAGGTGCATTCTAGTGAGGTATGGGTAGATAAGAAAAATATATCTTCAAAACTATTTTTTATTTTTTAAATCACTTGTTAAGTTTTCCAGATATAGGCTCATGAAGAAAATAAATAAAGGCCAATGGAATATTCTGCCAGATATCCATGGCACTCAATGGAAAGCAGGAGTTGAGCAGGAAGACGAAGATCCTGTTATTCAAATCATTTTTTCTCCCAGTACTATTTTACGGATTGGAAAGCTTGACAGCCCTGGACCGTCATGCCAACAAGGTTGTTTCTGCGGAAATGAGATTCCTACGGAAAATATTAGGAAAAACCAGGCGAGAACGAATAAGGAATGAAAGGGTACGCGTGGGTAAGAGGTGATTGAGAAAAGACAGCTGAAATGGTTCGGCCATGTTAGCAGAATGGGAGATGGCCGTAAAGCCAGGTGGATTCTAGAAGCAAGACCGGGATGAAGGTGACCTCAAGGCAGGCCAAGGCTCATGTACGCTGACCTGATTGAGAGAATTGGCATAGCGAGAGGAGGCTCCATGCCGGAGATGAGAAGGCTCACACGGAACAGGGATCGTTGGACAAGATGGCCAGAGGCAGCTACTCCACGCTTAGCAGCACACAGGAGATAGTGAAAGAAGAAGAAGAAGAAAATAAATTTCCAGATTTAACTTTTGATAGCACTATTGCGGACATGCAGTACCTAAAAAAATTTTCCGACACTTGTTCAAGATAGATCTTTACTTACTTTTATCAACTTCAATGTATAAGTTGTTGTACTATTTGTTCGTAAATATGAAAAAGTTGTTATACATATGCACCCAAACGCTGATAATTTGATTTCAATATTTCACTTTCGCGTTTTTTTTGAGGACCAGGAAAATTTATCATGAAAGAATAACATGACTTACTTGTTCCTAATCTATCAATAGCTCGCTGAGTACACCTCTGACATATATGTATAGATATAGATGTAGATATATGGCTTACGTATCTACGTAAAAAAATCCTGTCCAGGGGAATTAAAACAACTTGGATGGGAAGACTGAGTTTGCATGTCTCTAATCATAATTAGGTTTATATCCTGACAAAGATAATAATAACTAGTCCACGGGTTGAGTTCGGTGACAAGTGTAACACATAAGACAGGATATATTGTGCTTTGTGGGCTGTGTCAGTTTGTCAGAATTTTAGGAATTTATGATATTTGCAAATTTCCAGAATGCATTAAACTATTGCTAGAAAGTTTTGTCTCCTGAAATCCCTTCGAAGATCACGTTACACGTAATTCTACCCTAGACATTGCTGAAAAAAATTGGCCTCGCGATCGACTTGTAGGCCACCCCTACTAGATATGTATATAGCACACACGAGATATTGGACAACTCTGAGACTTTAACTGTTACATTATTTGACAATACTTTGTAAGGAAGTACTGTTACTAGACCTACGCTGGTGCAAGGTGGTGATTTAGTCATCAAGCTCGACCGCCATATTTTTACTCGATTAAGAGTACCCACTTCTTGGGCCTGGGAGGACCCCGGAGAGTTTCCGAGCGCACGGAACTGACTCACGTCTACAGTGAAATAGAAAATAATTATCTGCCCCAACTAGGTCCTTGGAGATAGTAGCAGAGTATAAGCCTCCAACTCCCACCAATAATAATGATATAATATACCTTTAAAAATTTATGGTTTTATAATTTTCTACATAGACATAATTCCAAAATATTTCTACTGGGTTAAAGTACATGTTGAGTATGACATATAGCCTTATCAATTAAATTTGAGACGGTGTTTTTTTTTCTCCAGAAAAAAATCAAGGTGGGGAGTGGAACTCGGTGATGATAGCTTAACTTTCCAAGTTTATACCTCGACTAAATAAAGGGTTAGGTACCAACTTTATAAAGGCTGAGTATATTAACATGATTGAACTCAGACTATTGCGTTTTAAGTTTAGTACCATACTGAGCTGCCATACGAGATGACAAAGATGAGAAATTTTGAAACAAGGACTCACCAATGTATAACCAAATCTTTCAAATTAAGTTCTATGAGAGAGGATAGACAAACTTAAGTGGTATATTTTTAGTGCTTTTTAAATGTAGTAGTAATGTTTATTGAAATTTTAGTATTTTTAGTTAGTTGTACTTTATGCAGTATTATTGCATTATCTTCGTTTATTTTATTTATATTTATTTATTTCTTAATTATTGACTTTTTTTTTACGATCTTGTACTTGTATTTTGTTTTTCATTTAATAGAGGTAAATAAATAAAATTAAAAATTGGATGGAAAAATGTAAGGTGAAAGATCAAAACATTTTGCAATAAATCAAAAATTTTTGGTTCTTAGGATTTGCGACAAGAAAGTACCACACAGGTATTATCGTCTGATATTAGGATAAACCCACTTTTGCTCAAAATATTAGAGAGTAATCTGAATATCTGGAAACTGAATATTATCAAGTAATTCATTCAAATAATAACCAGCACACAAACTGTTATTAGTGATAATTTAATATAATAAATTTACGGATAAACGAGTAAAAATCCAATTCGTTTTGCAATATATATTTTTTTTTTATTAAAACTATTTAATTTTAATAAAAAAAATATCAAAACACATCAATCTAAATTAAATTATTGATAAGAGCAGAGATGGGCTGGAATGTATCAATCCAATGCTTAGGTGTAACTATTTGTCTCAATTAAAAAGTAATAGGAACAGGAAATTTGACAATGATAAAATACCAGGTTACTTTTAGTCACAACTTGAGACCGCTGTCACACCTTGGCCTCAGAAACTAACTCATCCTAATCCCCTAGCACAATCCCTATCTAGTATTACCCATCCCTGCAATTCTCCCAGAAGGATGAAACGGCAGTGGCATATTGTAAATAATTATATTGGAATTCCTGTAATGGCCAGATTCTTCACACAAGTCCTCAGCTTCTGCGGCTAGCGCCTTCACTGATCCTCCGCTGTTAGTACAAGAGCCGGGAAGAAAAAAGGCAGTTATCTCACCCCAATTTTTGATTACTTTAATGAAAACTAGGTATAATTACTAGTCAAAATTGATGAGTTTGCCAAGTACAGGTAAGGGAATAAAAAATGGCGGCTGTTTCAAAACCTTAAAAAAACATTAATTTTTCATTCGGAGCTGTATATCATAATAACTAACAACAACACTATAAAATCTAAGAGAACATTATTTAAAGAAGAGTAAATTTGCTGAAATATTAGCCCTAAAAGAGCTATTTACGTCCAATAGTTCTCGAGATATAGCTTTTTAAAAAGCAGAATTTCTTAAAAATCTACGAAAAGATTAGTAGTTAGTTAATTTATTTTCAGAAACCAATATCTCAGGAACTATGTGACGTACAGATGTCTATTAGCACTCAAATTAAAGCTAGTTTAATGGACTATTAAGAAGTTTATGAACTTTACCTTCGTAGGAGTAGTAATTTTCATGATATTTGCTCAAATAAATTGTTTTATAGTTGTTCGGACAATAAGTTTGACTAATGAAAAACTTCATTTTAGAAACCATTAGACGTACAGATTTCTGCCAGCGCTCAAATTAAATGTAGTTAAATTTACTATAAAATAGTTAATAATGTTTATCTTTGTAGGACTAGTAGTTTTTATGATATTTGATAAAATAAATTCACAAAATGTCAATTTCTAGTTGTTCGTATAAAATGATGGATGTTTGAAAAAATATATCTCTAGATCGATAAGACGCACATATGTCTGCCAACACTCAAAATAAAGGAAATTTAACATACTATAAAGTGGTTTATGACACTTATCTTCGTAGGGGTAGTAGTGTTTATGATATTCATACATGAATATAAATTTGGCAAATGAAAATTTGTACGAACTATAAATCAATTTATTTTTGCAAATTTCATGTAAACTATTACTCCTAAGAAGATAAACATTATAAACTACTTTATAGCTCATTAAACTAGCTTTAATTTGAGTTCTAATAGAAATCTGTACGTCAAATGGTTTTTGAGATATAACTTTTTCAAAATAAATTCACTAACTACTGATCTTTCAGTACGTTCCATACAACATTTTTCCGAAACTTTGCTTTTTAAAAAGCTATATCTCGAAAAATATTTAACGTAAATAACTCTATCAGGGCTCATATTTTAGCAAATTTACTATTATTTAAATGACGTTCTCTTAGGTTTTCTTGTGTTGTTCCTACTTTTTAAGATATAGAGCTCCGAATGAAAAATTATTTTTTTTTTCGCTTTGAAACAGTCCCCATTTTAATTCCTCCTACCTATACTTGGCAGACTCATCAATTATACATAGTTTTCATTAATTTCAATAATAATAATAATAAATATAATCAAAAATTGGGGTGAGATAACTGCCTTTTTTCTCCTCTTGCGCTCTTGTACTATGTCTTATAATACCAGTGACGCGGTTGAGCCAGAATCGCCGGGATCTACTGGGGTTCTTTCCTCTACAAGCGGGGGATAAGCTCGGTTCGGAGTCCTCCAGTTTGAATGTAAATAAGAATGATTGTGCCTAAAATGTTGTTTTACTTTAAGTTAAATTTTGTTTTTTATTATTATTTAATTTATATATTTGTAAATATGATGTGAATTAGCTCAATGATCTCTATCACCATTGCCTATAAGTACACGACAGAATGTAATATTACACAATAAAAAAGAAAAAAAAATCAGTATTGAAAATAACATTCTGTACCGGTACTATCTGTGGAATGTTAGGGGTTCAGTATATTGTAAGGAAGTACTGTTTCTTAAACAACGGTTGTGCAAGGTGATTTGTTCATGATCAGGCTCAACTACCAGATTTTACCCCAAATAAGTGTACCCTTGTAATGAGGCTGAATGGAGACCTTTTGGGGTCCGAGATTCCGAATCCACAGGGTTGACTCACCCTGTTACCCTAGTTACAGAATAAATAATTATCTGTCACAGCCGGATTCGAACTCGGTTCCTTACCCAATGGACAACCTCGCTCCTAAGTTTAATTAATATATACTAGAACTTACTTATTTCCATGTCATTATTGCTGTTCGGTGACTGACATATATGCTATGCGAATTATTCACACGGACCATCAAATTTTAATATATATTTGTTCCTCACGAGAACCCCTAGCTTACCAATTATCCTAGATTCTTTCGTTACCAACAACATTGTTTTCCAGTATGCCGTAATCCATTTCGTTTTCTGGCATCTGTTCTATTTAAATTAGCTTTTTCCATATTTCTTGAATGTTAAACATTCGATATCAGTACTTATAATAAGCGTGATAAATATTCTTCGATAACCAATTGTAAGGAACTTTTTTTTAATACATAAATATGACCTCCTTCAGGGGTAGATGCATTTATAAAATAAATAATATCTAATTTATTATTTTAGTGGAAGTAAAATAAATAAGAATATATTGGTTTGTTCAAATTCCATGATTTAACTAGTAATATTTTCTTTTAACATTCATGAAATTCATGTTGTGCTAGTGACTATATCATTTCTAAAACAATCTGATGGTATGAACTTTTGGCTATTTCTTTTAGGGTATAAATATATATACAGGATGTTGCTCTATACATGTACACCCTCCTAACCTTTTTTTGAATTTTTTTAAAATTTATTTATTGATATTTACAACTGTATAAAAAATACAACAAGTAAATTTGATCATAATGACATAATGATATGATACAGCATGTAGAGAAACTACCCAGTAGTAGAACTCTAAAAACAGTTTACAATATAAGGTCACGAGGCCATCTTCTTTTCAGGCGCCTCGGAGGATTGCCAGGAATGGAAGAGGAAGCAAGGTTAGAAACTAGTGGGTTTGGGTGGTTAGGGAGTTTATTATGGAAGGAATAATATCAGGTTTAGGCTAGATCGGTTACATAAGGAACATTTAGGTCTTTATGGATGGTTTTATTAGTAACAAAATAAGGAGCATTGAGGATTTTACGAATGATTTTAGATTGTAAAGATTGGATACGAGAGGAATTCGTAGGTTTAGTGGAGCCCCAAAGCTAAACTCCGTATGTCCAGATGGGGCTTATTATTGTCATGTAGATCAGTCTTATGTTATGAGTCGGAAGTTTAGACCGTTTGCTCTAGTAACCGCTACCGTCTAGTAAGTGCTGTAATAGTCGGAATCTGCGTGCAGTTTCCTGTCTTTTCAGTCTTGTGTGAGAATTCCAGGTTAGTCGTTTGTCAAGATGTGGTCCAAGATTATTTTGAATTTAGTTTTGATTTTCGTAGGATCATAGAAATGGATTGTTGTTATATTTTGGGATTAGGCTGCTGCTAATTTTTTACCTTATCTTTTTTATTTGTATTTTTTTTTTTATGTAAAATTTTCCACTACAGAAAAACACTAAAGAAGAAAGGAGCGACAACTTGGCAACTCGTCATGTGTTTTGATAAATCATACGTGATTTGATAAAAGGGTAAGATTTTTAAAAATGCAACTAGGTTCTAGACAATGTATACGAATTTTTAACCTATTAATATGAAAAAAAAAGTTTATTAGACCCCTTTCTAATTTTCTGTATCAGGTTCATGAAAGTTTGAAGTGATTTTTATAAAATTTATGTAATGTTTGTATGATATTATATATAAAAAAAGCAGTTGGGAAAGTTCTCGAAATGAAGTGTGAATACTTGAATTCTACATGAGCTGCATTATAAGGAAGGTGATATGAGCCTCCAATGCTCGTTATTGTTGCCTTAGAGATGGACTGAAGTGACAGAAAATGAAAGTCAGTATTTTAAGAAATAAATATTTAGAGGTGGGTTATTTATAATACTTTAAATTAAAATTGCAAATACTTCGTTTACTCCCTAATAAATAAGTCATTTAGTAGTTAACATTATTGTGAACTTTTCACGGTTTATAAAGAGGGACATATAACCCGACACCGAGTAAATAAAAGGCTATGTACCAAGGGAGGACAACAAGGATAGGGTTTCTGACTATATATCTAGGAAGAGATAGTGGCATCCAAGGAGGGTGGGGGGTAAGAAAAGAAAGGGGGTGAGTCAGCGTGGGTAGGAAGTGGCAATAAGGTAATATCCGGAGTATGGGGATGCATTATGGGTAATGCGGCGGAAGTGACTGGCAGAAAGCACCTGGAACGGAACAGAGCGAGCGGCCGCCACGCTCCGACCGACGAATTACCCGACAAATGACGCAAGGGAACGCCTCACCGTGGGAGTACCGTTGGCAACAATGAAGCGTACGCTGGGGCCAAACTGCTACTCATTCGAGCTCATTGGCCTGTATGTGCACCGACGGTGTTTGTCCAGGGAACCCTTCGTTGGTTCGAGGGTAGATAGGTTTTTCTAATTCACCTATAACGATATATTAACAGAACTGAGAATTTAACAGCCTGGAGATGTAACTAGAAGATTTAAAAAATATAACTTCATAGCGAAAAGTGCAGGATCCTAGTTTGTGGAACAGCCGTACTATTAAGAATAATTTTATTATTATAATTATTGATGAGAAAATGTTTTATATGAGGAGAAAATGGTTGGGGTTGCGGTCAGGGAATAACACAAATGAGTTAAAATAATGTAAATATTAGTGCCAATGTTTCGGCCAAAATTTCTAGTCTTCATCCGTCGTCTTGGATTCCAAGCCATGATGAAGGCTAGAAATTCTGGCCGAAACGTTGGCACTGATAAATAAGTTTTTTAACTTAGTTGTGGAAGAGAATTAAAAATTTATTTAAGCGGAGATGGTTAAGGGTGCGGTCGGCAACGAAGAAAAAAATAATAATAAACATGCTTGAAAATATATGCAACAATAAAATAAATATATAGTAGATGATACTAATAGAAGATAAAATATAATACTGTAGAAGTAAGAATTATACAAAATAAATGATAAAAAAAAAACAGTTAACAGTCTTAAATAAAAAAATTAAATCTGACTTTATTCTTTCTTAAGAATTATACAAAATAAATGATAAAAAAAAAAAATACAGTTAACATCTTAAATAAAAAAATTAAATCTGACTTTAATTTTTTTTTTCATCATTTGCTTTGTATAATTCTTAGCTCTACAATATTATATTTTATACTCTATTAGTATCATCTACTAGCTACTTAATTTATTGTTGCGTATATTTCCAAGCTTGTTTATTGTTATTTTTTTTCTCCTTTAAATAAATAAATTTCAAAACATTATTTATTCCTCTATAAGTCCGACATTTCGGCCTCAAGGACAATCTTAATACAATTATAGAACCACATTATTTAAAAAACAACTTTATGTAGGTTATTCTTAGGGTATTTTTATCAGTTCACAAATTACCCTAATTAGTCAATTGTTCATATTAAATTAAAAATTAAAACTATTTATCACAACAATATTGGTATAATTCTTAGCTCTACAGTATTATACTTTATATTCTATTAGTACCATCTACTATTTACTTAATTTATTGTTGCATATATTTCCAAGCTTGTTAATTATTATTTTTTTTCTTTTTATGTTATTTTATCTTGGTTGCTTAGACCTAATGAAGGCCTACAACATCGTTTGGCACGTCTACACGTATTAAAGCAATATTATACTTAACTCTATGATTCTTCTCTGACCGCTCGGAAAAGGATACGAAGACAGCTTCTATAATAAAACTAATATCATTAGCCTAACCTAAAACCTATGAAGTTTTATTTTGAAATTCACAAATGAACAAAAAAAAAAAAAAAAAAGGATGCCAATTGAATCTTAAATGCCATGTATGCTATTCTATAATTCCTTGGTATCTATGTATTCCATTTTTTCTACTGCTTTCTATCATTATTTCGTTTTGGTAAGTCACGATGTTGGCCTAAAACTTAACAAAACGTTGAGACGCATGACAGCAATTTATTACCTTATAGAATTTCACACCGAAACGCAAAACAAACCATCTTGATCTCGTTTGTCATTAATTAATACCTACATACAAGAGTTTAAATTATTTCCCGAGATTAAGGTTTTCTCTTCTTCTTATTATTTTTTGTAATCAGTATAACTTATTTATCTGTTATTTTTTATTTATTTTGTTGTGTAAAATTAGTTTTTTCTAGTATATTTACAGACAAAGGAAAAAGAGATCTGAGAGCCAATTCACATCAAATTTACGAATATATAAATTTTATCAATTTTTTACTTTTTTTTTTTAATTTTACAACTACAATTGCTATTTAATTTTAATTTATTTCCGCATTTTTATTTATTTATAACTTCGTTTACATTTTTTTTTTTTTATGTATGCATATTGGTAGTTTTAACATTTTAACAGTATGTCTATGAATTTAAATAAAATTTGTATAATAAATTAAATATTTGCGAAGGATCACTGGAAAAGAGAGATATGAGGGTGTAGATAAAGAGATAGAAAGAGATACGGCTAGAACAAAAAAAAAAAATAAATTGACAACAAAAAAAAACCCACTGTATTGTTCATCTTTGTTAGTTGCTTTAGGTTAGAGTCTATATTATTTCTAGTAAGACTGAGCAGTACTCCCTGTCTTGTAGCAACCAAATATATTTGGGTAGCATTATTAATGATTAAATATTATATTATTAAAGCATTTTTTTTTTTCACGGAACGGCCTTAGAGACCACGCGAATGTTACTTTTGGCTTCTTTTTTATTTTTGTTTTTCTTTTTCTTCCATTTCACTCTCATTATCTCTGCGTGCCTTTTTTTTCTTTCTTCCAACCACTCAACACCCTTTTTGGAATCTGTCTTTCCCACAAGAATTTTGATCTCCTTTAGTCTTTCCTACATCTTTCTCCGTCCAGGCAGTCCTGATCCGTTATTTCTAGTCTTTCCGTTTCTTCCTTCAGCTGCCTTTTGTATTCTCCTGAGCTTTTGTATGATCGGCTTTTTCGGAATATTTCCTTGTTTTTCCGGGGCCTTTCTTGTTTATTATTATAATTTTACATCAGAAAACACAGTGTAGATGACCCTATCCTTTATACAGTTTATACATAAAATTGACATCCAACACTGTCCTCACCACGTCTGCCGATGATAAATGTATGGTATCAGTGAATAATAATCCCATATCAAGACCCTTGAAGAATGGACTCCAAACTAAAGAACCAAAATAAATTCCCATAAAATCATATTTACTATCCGTCATAAACCTGTGACTTCCAATCCTATTCTACCTATCCCCTGCCTACAATTAAATAAACGACTAGCTTGGAATCCACACACAAGACTGAAAATAAAAAAAACTGCTTCTTGATTCTGACTATTCAACTATTATTCGACAAACGGTCTAAACTTCACATTCATTACAAAAAACTGATCTACATGACTGTAATAAGGATCTGGACTTACCTCAACTCCGTATGTCCAGATTCTTTGGGGCTCCACTAAACCTTCGAAATCTTAATGTTCTTAATGTTCCTTATCTACGAGATATCATTCCTTCCATTATAAACTCCCTAACCACCCAAACCCACTAGTTTCTAACCTTGCCTCCTCTTCCATTCCTGACAATCCCCCGAGGCGCCTGAGCAGTAGATGGTCACGTCCATTGCTAATGTAAACACATCATTAGAGTGCTACCAATGGATAGTTTCTCTACCTGTATCACTCCATTATAACTGAGATCAAATTTACTGAATGTATAATATAATATACAGTTGTAAATTTCAATTAAGATAATAAAAAAAAAAGTTATATAAGACTCATTTACAAGACCATACTAAGGCCTGTTTGCACTTACTGAGTTGAGTTTTAGACCACCACTGAAACCATCGAATTCCTCTCGTGTCCACTCCTTACAATCCAAAATCCTTAGTGCTCCTTACTATATCAAAAATAAATTTATCCATAAGGAACTTCATAATCCATATTATTTCGGTTTGGGCAGAACTAGGTATCGATCATCCCATGATGATCTCCCTAACCACCCAAATTCACTTGTTTTTAACCTTGCCTCCACTTTAATAACTGGTAATCCTTCAAGGCGTCTGAAATGAAGATGGCCTCAAGACCTTCTACTCAATAAATTTTATAGAAGTTCCACCGATGTTTAGAATATCCATAAGAGTGTAAAATGGCATTGTAGTAGAAATTAAATAACATTTACTAGATGTATTTTTATTTAAATACAGTTGTAAATTTCAATAAATAAATTTAAAAAAATATATAACTTTTTTGAGATCTAATTTATTCTTGT
>NW_027112044.1:130965-134881 GCF_000696795.3 Halyomorpha halys
GTGGAATATAAAATATACTAGAAGACCGAGAAACGCTTCGCTATTTGAGGATGTATATACATTAATTGAACACTATTGAAACTTTAATATCAATTGATATATAGATGAATTGATAAGATGGTACCTATAGTAACATAAATGGTAACAGCTATCATTAATGCTGGTCCGACCTAGATGATTTTTTCTAATTCTTTTAGGCGATTTGATTATCTATGATATTGTCATATATATACCACATAAAATATGAGTGGTTTTTATATAATAACCCTCATTATGCTTCAATATTAGTGCTGTGATGAAACAATCCATAATGGCTGACCTATCAATGGGTGGTAAAAGACTTTTTTGGAGTGAAACAACGTTGATATTTTTTTTTTTTTTTTTTTTTACCTCCAGAAATTTCGAAAAATACAAATTTTCGAAAAAATCAGAAAATAAAATATTTTGGCTTATTATTTCTTTTGCAAAATTAAATTATCTCCCCTGTCGAACAGATCCGCTACCTAGAACTACATCTGGACACACTATAAACCTGGAATCCTCACACAAGACTGAAATACAGGAAACTGCAGGTCGATTTCCACTATTATAGCACTTACTAGACAAACGGTCTAAACTTCCGATTCATTACAAAAGACTGATCTACATGACTGTAATAAGGCCAATCTGGAAGTACGGAGTTGAGCTTTGGGACTCCACTAAACCTTCGAATTCCTCATATATTCAATCCTTCGTAAAATCCTCAATGCTCCTTACGTTGTTACAAATAAAATCGTATGATTTTAATGACCTTAATTTAAAGACCTTAATGTTCCCTATGTAACCGATCAAGCCCGAACCAAATATCAATCCTTCCATTACAAACTCTCTAAACATTCAAACCCACTAGTTTCTAACCTCGCTCCTTTTTCCATTCCTGGCGATCCACCGAGGCGCCTGAAAAGAAGATGGCCTCTTGACCTTATATTGTAAAAATGTTTTTAGAGTTCAATCAGTAGTTTCTCTACACGCTGTATCATTCCATTATGATCTTACTTCAAATTCACTTGTTGTATTATATATACAGTCGTAAATGTCAATGAATAAATAAAAAAAAGTTTTGTGAAATTGAAATGACATATGTATTTAAGATAGATACATGCCTGGGATATTAGAGTAACTTTTTCGATTAAATTGTACCAGATCTGCCACTTTATATAATACATTTTTCTTTTTTATTTAATCAATGTAAAATTAAATATTTAATTTAGGTCTCGAATTAAACTCATCGAAAATATTCAAACAGGATTTTAATGCCGAATTCTCAAAAACTCTTCTACTAAATTTCCTTTAATTTTGTTTATTTTAAATAATTAACCATTTTGTATTGTTAACATTAATAAAAAAAAATGTAGAAATATTTACAATCACAGAATTTCATTATTATGCCCGATCTCTACCAATTCCTTGTATTCTTGGCTGAAACTAAGTTAATATCTGATATTCACTCCACGAGAAACCATAAAATACCAATTCTTATAGCAATAGAATAATAAAAAATTGTTGGTCTAAAATTTCGCATTACAGGTAGGGGAGGTTCGGACGTCGAATATAATACATATGCAAAGAAATCCGGATCGACTTGATTGGCTCCACAATAGCAAAAAATAACATGTAGAAAATAGTGAAAAAATAAATTAACTCCTTTGAAAATATGAGTATCTATGTTTCAAGCTACGTAGAATCCAAAAATCAAATATAATTTTTTTTTTCTTTCAATCTATCCGTTTTTTCTAAAACTTGACAATTCAGCAGTTTATTATTTCTTTTTTAACAAAACTAGTTATAATAATTCCGAAAAATATCTTGTTGTTTATTTACCGATATAGTAATAATTAAGGATTTGCTCCGTTTTTCAGTTGTTCTTGTGAAAAATTAGTTGAATCATAACGTTTTATAAATTTATTTTGAGATACTGTTCTCTCGCAATGAGAATAGTAAGACGCCCCTGCAATAATATATCTTTGTTCGTAATTTTCATAAATGCTATAAAGAGATATATACCAAAAGAGATAAATTAAAAAATAAGATAATAATAAAAATGTATCTCCTACAATCCCAGAATGTTGTCAGTACTTGAGTATTGTTACAGTAAAAAGTTCATTACTAATAATTAAAAATACTGGGGTGGTGCGTGAATCAGATAACTTTATCTTTCACTTACCTCCCTGGAAGGCGTAAATTTCCAAATTTCACGATTTTTTATTATTCTGTTGCTTTAAAAATTCGTATTTCAGGGTTACTCGAGATGCGAATAACGAATATCAACTTTGTTCCACAAAGAAATTGTAGGTTACCAAAATATAACGGAGGCGATTGAGATCGGGAGAGCTCGGCTGTCTCCGATCTTTCAGTATCACTTAACTACTGTCTGTTTCTCCTTTAATTACTTATCAAATACTTCGTTATTGATATTTATCGATTTAATTATGATATTAATAATGTAAAATAGTTAATTATTCCACATAAACATAATTAAATGAAGCTGTTTTGAAAATTCGGCATTTAAGTTATGTAAAACCATTTCAATGAGGATATTACCCAACTAATGTCAAATGTCACTTAATCATTCCTTAAAATTAACATACGGAGTTTTATCAAAATCGTAAGAATCATTTTTGAGAAAATTGAAAAAAGTGAAACATCGATTATACAGGGTGTTTCAGGAGGAAGTGCCCAAACTGAAAATATAAATTGACTATAAAAGAAATAAATATAACTTCCAGTAGATTTCATTGAAAAAGTTGTCACATCCCAGGCACATACCGTCTTAAATTTCAGTTTCGTACGGCTTACCGTTTTTGAGCTAGAATTTATTTAAACTTCATAGCGTGTATTTCTGTCGAATCCTTGAATTCTAAATTTTGCATGATCGCTCTTACTATATATTCCATACACAGGTAAGTGAAAGTAAAAAAAAAAAGTACTTTTGTGAGAAGATAGAACGTTTAATTTAACAATAAGCAATACTCCCTGAATATATTTATAGATATAATATAATTACTGACATAAAGTAATTAAAAAGGTGATAATATATTTTTAGTGTCCCCCCATTACAATTGAATATCATAGAGTTCATTCTTTATTAAAAACAATAAATACATTTTTTTTAATTTTTTTTCCTTCATCAATTTGTTTTATTGTTTTGTTCTGAATACTGTCTATTTTGTCCTCTCTATTCCACTCCCATTCATCTCATATACCTCTTTTCCAGTGACCCATTACAAATATTCAATTAATTATACAATTTTTATTTGAACTTAAGACATAATAAATATTAAAACTAACAGTATGCACACATAAAAAAAATAATATGAAAACGAAGTTATGAAAATGTAGAAGTTAATTAAAATAAATTTATAATTGTTGTAATAAAAATAAATAAATCAAAACACATTAAATAAGTTTATAAAAGTAAAAAACAAATAAAGTGATTAAGAAACAAATAAATTATTAAAATTAAATTAAAAACAAATACATTTTTTTTTTCTTCGTCAATTTGTTTTTATTGTTTTGTTCGGAATCCTATCTATTTTGTCCTCTCTATTCCACTCCCATTCATCTCATATTCCTCTTTTTCAGTGACCCATTACAAATATCCAATTAATTGTAGAATTTTTATTTAAATTTATAGACTTAATAAATGCTAAAATTAACAGTACGCACACATAAAAAGAAATAATAAGCAAATGAAGTCATCTTACGAAATAAAAATGTTGAAGTAAATTAAAATAAATTTATAATAGTTGTAATAAAAATTAATAAGTCAAAACACATTAAATAAGTTTATAAAAGTTAGAAACAAATAAATTGATTAAGAAACAAATACATTATTAAATATTATTAAAAAAAAGTAACAAATAATTAATAAGCGGAT
>NW_027112044.1:134962-137799 GCF_000696795.3 Halyomorpha halys
AATAAATAAAAAATACAAATCAAATGAGACAGAATCCATACCTGTTTTGACGGTAGTCAAAAACAAAGTGACAGTTGGTATCACGAAAATAATTGTAAAGTAAACATGCTAAAAAAGTATTTAAATTAAGTGAACAATAAATCGTAATATACATAATAGGGGGATTATCTATATAGGGGATTATATATATAGGGGGATATAATTATCTACTATTTAAGTTTTTTTTTACCGCACCCGGACCATATTCCATTCATCAAATTTTAGTTTTTAGACCATTCACAAATGGAGTTCTATCAATAGATATATTCTCCACATATTTGCATCATCCCATTTTATAACTAACAGCAAATTTACTGGTTTTATATATTTTAATACAGTTGTGAATATCATAAATAAATTATTTTTTAAAAAAATAACGAATAAACTATCCCGTCTTTGAATTAAAGGTTTCCAGAACTGATCCTCAAAGATACCTGGAAATTCACTTCGATCGCCGCCTTATCTGACCATGTCAACATCAAACTGACTCAAACCTACGGAAGGTTAGCAATGATATATCCTATCCTGAATAGAAAATCCAAAATAAAACCATAAACGGCTATTCTTATTTTTGTTTAAAATTCTCATGTCACTGCTGATGTATGGCTGTGAAGTCTGGAGAGCGGTACTCTTTACGAAAAGGAAAAAAAATACAATATTTTCAAAACAAATTCTTAAGAATTGTAGTAGATGCTCCTTGGTTTGTAAGAAACAGCCAATTGCATCGGGAATTACAACTAGAGTCAATAGAGGATTACATCAAAAAAAGGTTCATGAAGTTCCGCTCCTAGTTACCTAAAGTAAACGAGCAGCGACCTACAACTTGGAAAACCCAACCACAACCCGAAGACTTAAGCCCAGGCTGCTGCAGGACATTCTGTTTTAAGTTCTATATTTATCAGTTCTGTTATTGTCACTATAAAATTTTATTTTACCTTAATTTCTTTTTCTTTTTTTTTTTTCTCAATCTTTTTCTTAAATTCACTTTTTTTTTCCCATTATAAATCAATTATTTATTTTGTTGAGTCCATAAATGTCATTGTTTTTGTTATTAATTTTACTTTTATGTTTTATTAAGAATTATTATTTTATTTTATTTATTTTTTATTAATAACATTGTTACCCCCCCCCAATAATGTAAAATTTAAGAATATACCTCTTCCATTAACCATATAAGGCCTACTAGGACAACCTGGTATTAAATAAATAAATCAAAAATAAAATTGAAGGTTTATTTTATTTTTATTAAAATGTTTTAATTCTTACTTTCACTTACTGGTATATGGAATGCATTGTAAGGGGAAGAATTGCGGTCATGCAGAATCTCTGTTTCCGACAGAAATGCATGTTTTGACTCGAAATAACCGAGTCTTGCAAAATTGTCTTTTTCATTGTGTAATATTACATATTGTCTTATATTTGGACAATGATAATAGGGATTATAGCTCATTTACACCATATTTACAAATATATAAGCTCAATGATAAAAAAATATGAAATAAAAGAAAAATAAATAACAGCCTAAACCCAATCGTTCCTATTTATATAGCCTAGGGAACTTCGAACCGAGCTTTTCCCCCCACCTATAGAGGAAAGAACAGGACTTGACACTACCTGAGTTTAAGTTCAGCGAGTATCTCTGTCGCAAGTTCCTCTGATGAAGACCTGAAACTCGGGTCGAAACGTCGGCATAAATCTGAAGTACCATTAATTTGGCTTATTTGAAATAAAATAATTGCTCCCACCGTTAGCAATAAGAAAAATGGATAAATACAAAATATCTAAGAATTTAATAAATAATTATAGGAGATAAAAGGAAAAATAGAGATAGTAGTTGGAATCAGAAAAAGCCAAGACTGACCGATTTTTCCCTATTGTATTCAAACGAAGCCTTTTATGAAGTGTTGGGGGCTCTCCATATTAAAAAAAAAATATTTTCCGAACTACTTTGGGTTATCAACAGATATTAAAATAATAATATTTAAAATCGTCATCTCATTTAATATCTGAAAATATAAAAAAAAAAAGTTTTTTTTTAGATAGTTTAAGATTTACAAGTGCAACTTTCTTGACTTTAAGTAGAAAATCATTTATTGAAGTATATCACTTTCTATGTTAATGTAAAAAAGAAAATGTAAACATAATAATTAATTAGTGGTAAATCGTCAGATACATTTTTTTTTTTTTACTTTAAATATTTGTTTTTTATCTTAATTGGAATTTACAGAAGTAAATAATTATACATTTAATAAATTTGATCTCAGTTAAATTAGAGTGTTACAGGCGTGTAGAGAAACTACCTATTGGTAGCACTTTAGCAGGTCTCGTGGCCATCTTCTTTTCAGGTGCCTCTGAGGATAGTCAGGAATGGAAGAGAAGGCAAGGTTAGAAACTAGTGGGTGTGGGTGGTTAGGGAGTTTATAATGGAAGGAATGATATCGGGTTTGGGCTAGATCGGTTACATATGGGGAACATTAAAGTGTTTATGTATGATTTTGTTTGTGACAAAGTAAGGAGTATTGAGCATTTTACGAAGGATTTTGGATTCAAAGAATTGCGAGAGGAATTCGAAGGTATAGCCCCAAAGCTCAACTCCGTATTCCCGGATTGGCCTAATTACAGTCATGTAGATCAGTCTTTTGTAATGAAACGAAAGTTTAAACCGTTTGTCTAGTAAGTGCTGTAATAGTCGGAATCGACGTGCAGTTTCCTGTCTTGTGTGAGGACTCCAGGTTAGTCGTTTGTCCAGATGTAGTCCAAGGTAGCAGATCTGTTCGACAGGGGTACGAGCAACATTA
>NW_027112044.1:137849-141819 GCF_000696795.3 Halyomorpha halys
CACTTATTAAACAGGGTTCTGCTATTTATTTGATTACTGTCTGTTCCATTCCAAACCGCAATCCCATCTATCAGCCCCTCGATACTGATAATAGTTATTTGAGAAGATAGTTGGGGGTGCGGTCAATGAAAAACACAAATAAGTATGATTAACTTATTTTAATATGCCGACGTTTCGGCTAGAGTTTCTAGCCTTCTGATGATAATATAATATAATATATAATGATAATAGTTATTATTAATAATGGATCCACAGTCATTTTGAAACGTCCTTTATGATAAAAATGGATTCTCTCATTTGCAAACGGCCTGTATTATAATTCATATAGGTTTATTATAATTTTATAGACTTATAACAGTGAAGATATAATTATCACGCTCTCAATATTATTAGTGTTGTTACTCAGAGAGAGCTATATAGAGGAGATAGCATGACCGCAGTAGAGTTAGGGGCCAAATGACGGGAGGACAAGTATTTGCCGAGAAGAGCAGATGTCGACTGACGTGGGCTCACGGTATAAGGTGATTACTCGCCATAAGCTTCATTACACACCCATATGGTCCAATAAGCTTTTTTAGGACCCATCCACTCAGTGATAAGGCCGACAGGGCCAAGTTCATTTCCATGAATGGAATAAATTATTGAACGGGTTGCAATCCAATTCAATTAGCGTATTGTACTTTCCTTTGATTGAAATGAAAAGTGGTAACTGCTACCCGCCATGACAAAACAACTGAGGTCGAATGCTTGGAGATAATTTCAATCGCACACATCATCAAATTTTACTGGAAGATTATTGATTGACCGTGTGTATAGATGAATGGAATATGGTCCGGGTGCGGTAAAAAAAAAACTCGAATAGTAGATAATTATACTATTTTATTGAGCCAACGTTTCGCCCCACGTTGCAGGGCTTCGTCAGGGCTAAAAAAAGATACAAACACTATAGTTACAAAAAGGAAAAAAAAGAAAAAACATAAATGTAAAATAACAGGGGTATAAAATGTAAAAAAGTAAGATATAATAAGAAAAATTAAAGGTTGTAAATAGTAAATGAAATGGGGTAATAGTAACAGATAGATAAGAGAAGAAATATTAAAGAAAGTACAAATAAAGAGATGAAAAAATAAAAAAATAAATAAAAAATACAAATCAAATGAGACAGAATCCATACCTGTTTTGACGGTAGTCAAAAACAAAGTGACAGTTGGTATCACGAAAATAATTGTAAAGTAAACATGCTAAAAAAGTATTTAAATTAAGTGAACAATAAATCGTAATATACATAATAGGGGGATTATCTATATAGGGGATTATATATATAGGGGGATATAATTATCTACTATTTAAGTTTTTTTTTACCGCACCCGGACCATATTCCATTCATCAAATTTTAGTTTTTAGACCATTCACAAATGGAGTTCTATCAATAGATATATTCTCCACATATTTGCATCATCCCATTTTATAACTAACAGCAAATTTACTGGTTTTATATATTTTAATACAGTTGTGAATATCATAAATAAATTATTTTTTAAAAAAATAACGAATAAACTATCCCGTCTTTGAATTAAAGGTTTCCAGAACTGATCCTCAAAGATACCTGGAAATTCACTTCGATCGCCGCCTTATCTGACCATGTCAACATCAAACTGACTCAAACCTACGGAAGGTTAGCAATGATATATCCTATCCTGAATAGAAAATCCAAAATAAAACCATAAACGGCTATTCTTATTTTTGTTTAAAATTCTCATGTCACTGCTGATGTATGGCTGTGAAGTCTGGAGAGCGGTACTCTTTACGAAAAGGAAAAAAAATACAATATTTTCAAAACAAATTCTTAAGAATTGTAGTAGATGCTCCTTGGTTTGTAAGAAACAGCCAATTGCATCGGGAATTACAACTAGAGTCAATAGAGGATTACATCAAAAAAAGGTTCATGAAGTTCCGCTCCTAGTTACCTAAAGTAAACGAGCAGCGACCTACAACTTGGAAAACCCAACCACAACCCGAAGACTTAAGCCCAGGCTGCTGCAGGACATTCTGTTTTAAGTTCTATATTTATCAGTTCTGTTATTGTCACTATAAAATTTTATTTTACCTTAATTTCTTTTTCTTTTTTTTTTTTCTCAATCTTTTTCTTAAATTCACTTTTTTTTTCCCATTATAAATCAATTATTTATTTTGTTGAGTCCATAAATGTCATTGTTTTTGTTATTAATTTTACTTTTATGTTTTATTAAGAATTATTATTTTATTTTATTTATTTTTTATTAATAACATTGTTACCCCCCCCCAATAATGTAAAATTTAAGAATATACCTCTTCCATTAACCATATAAGGCCTACTAGGACAACCTGGTATTAAATAAATAAATCAAAAATAAAATTGAAGGTTTATTTTATTTTTATTAAAATGTTTTAATTCTTACTTTCACTTACTGGTATATGGAATGCATTGTAAGGGGAAGAATTGCGGTCATGCAGAATCTCTGTTTCCGACAGAAATGCATGTTTTGACTCGAAATAACCGAGTCTTGCAAAATTGTCTTTTTCATTGTGTAATATTACATATTGTCTTATATTTGGACAATGATAATAGGGATTATAGCTCATTTACACCATATTTACAAATATATAAGCTCAATGATAAAAAAATATGAAATAAAAGAAAAATAAATAACAGCCTAAACCCAATCGTTCCTATTTATATAGCCTAGGGAACTTCGAACCGAGCTTTTCCCCCCACCTATAGAGGAAAGAACAGGACTTGACACTACCTGAGTTTAAGTTCAGCGAGTATCTCTGTCGCAAGTTCCTCTGATGAAGACCTGAAACTCGGGTCGAAACGTCGGCATAAATCTGAAGTACCATTAATTTGGCTTATTTGAAATAAAATAATTGCTCCCACCGTTAGCAATAAGAAAAATGGATAAATACAAAATATCTAAGAATTTAATAAATAATTATAGGAGATAAAAGGAAAAATAGAGATAGTAGTTGGAATCAGAAAAAGCCAAGACTGACCGATTTTTCCCTATTGTATTCAAACGAAGCCTTTTATGAAGTGTTGGGGGCTCTCCATATTAAAAAAAAAATATTTTCCGAACTACTTTGGGTTATCAACAGATATTAAAATAATAATATTTAAAATCGTCATCTCATTTAATATCTGAAAATATAAAAAAAAAAAGTTTTTTTTTAGATAGTTTAAGATTTACAAGTGCAACTTTCTTGACTTTAAGTAGAAAATCATTTATTGAAGTATATCACTTTCTATGTTAATGTAAAAAAGAAAATGTAAACATAATAATTAATTAGTGGTAAATCGTCAGATACATTTTTTTTTTTTTACTTTAAATATTTGTTTTTTATCTTAATTGGAATTTACAGAAGTAAATAATTATACATTTAATAAATTTGATCTCAGTTAAATTAGAGTGTTACAGGCGTGTAGAGAAACTACCTATTGGTAGCACTTTAGCAGGTCTCGTGGCCATCTTCTTTTCAGGTGCCTCTGAGGATAGTCAGGAATGGAAGAGAAGGCAAGGTTAGAAACTAGTGGGTGTGGGTGGTTAGGGAGTTTATAATGGAAGGAATGATATCGGGTTTGGGCTAGATCGGTTACATATGGGGAACATTAAAGTGTTTATGTATGATTTTGTTTGTGACAAAGTAAGGAGTATTGAGCATTTTACGAAGGATTTTGGATTCAAAGAATTGCGAGAGGAATTCGAAGGTATAGCCCCAAAGCTCAACTCCGTATTCCCGGATTGGCCTAATTACAGTCATGTAGATCAGTCTTTTGTAATGAAACGAAAGTTTAAACCGTTTGTCTAGTAAGTGCTGTAATAGTCGGAATCGACGTGCAGTTTCCTGTCTTGTGTGAGGACTCCAGGTTAGTCGTTTGTCCAGATGTAGTCCAAGGTAGCAGATCTGTTCGACAGGGGTACGAGCAACATTA
>NW_027112045.1:0-1033 GCF_000696795.3 Halyomorpha halys
TCTAACCACTACCATATAAAATTAAATATTTTTCAGTTTTAAAATGGAAATAAACCGAGGTATAATGTTATACTGACATGATGTAAATAAAGTTTTAAAAATATGTGTATTTTGTCTTGGGCTGGATTATTTCTGAACATATAAGACTCCTTATCACCTAATTTAATTAATATTTTTACAATACAGTTTTCATAATATGCAAGTTAGTATTATAGTAGTTTTGGAAAAGAATTGTTAGTAATGTAAAAATGTTTTTAGATTGCTAGCAATGGGTTGTTTCTCTACATGCCTGCATCATACCATTATGATTTTATTTCAAATTTTACGAGATATATTATTATGTACAGTTCTAAATGTCAATAAATAAATAAATTCATAAAAAAAAAAATTATTATCATAATACAGTTTTAGTTGTGGTTGTAAAATCTTTGTTTTTCTTGTATCTAACATAAATTTTGATATTGATATCTGTACAACAAAACATTTAAAAATAATTAATTAAAAACATTATAGAACATTTACATAATAAATTGTGAATAAATGTTCATTTTGTTGAGTATTTCAATCAATCAAAGAATTATTGGGTTGTATTACCATAATTTAGTCTTTCTTTGTTTCTAATTTAGATGTTTATGTTAATATATGTAAACCAAAAGATTTAGAAATAATTATTTACAATAAATTAAAAATATTATGCATCGTTGAAGTTGTAAATTGTGAATAGTTGTTTATATTGTTGAGTATTTCAACCACATGTAAGATTCATTCTATTGATTTGTGACCTACAGCAGCGCTACCTGGTAGCTGACATTATAACCACTGGCTCGGTAGAAGTTACAATTTACTGTTATAAGATTTAAAATGTCTTATAATTTCTCAGAATCGTTAAATCGATAGAAACCTAGGAATGATGTCATAGAATTTTGGTCTAAAGTGATTTCGTTTGTTCAATAACGAACGACTCATTCCTTCATTATACCGGGTTGGAACTATCTAGTTCTCTGAACTGTTTTTAATCCGCACTGAACAATTA
>NW_027112045.1:2472-3387 GCF_000696795.3 Halyomorpha halys
ACAGTATTTATGGTAATATAGAAAAATGTGTGATGCGCAACCGCAGCTGATTTTCTTAATGTCGAAGTTATCTCAGATTTATATTTATCGTAAATTCAAATCGTTTGAGTCCTTTTTATCTACTCCCTGATAGTTTTAATTATAATTGTAAACATATCAAATCAAAAACTACAGTATTAACCCGTGCCATCTTGACTACCTCTAACGATGTTTTCTGACTCCATATTTGACCGATTAAAATTGGTTTGCTTGGTTTTGAATTTAATAAAACTAATGAACCATATATAGAGCAACTCATTAAAAAATAACTATCTAGAGTTACAAAATAACTATGTTACCAAAATACGATATACCTTAAAGATAAAAAGTATATTTACATAAATCCCAATAAAAAAGTATTGCCGCACCACGTATTCTTCATTTCTTAAAATTTAATATTTTGTATGTAGTCCTTTAGCATCAATAACTGCTTGTAAAACACAAGCTTTTTTTTAGGATTTGCGAGAGCTTGTGAACCCCTGTATATGCTTGTAAGGACTTGTAAAAGCTTTCAAGGGTTTGCATGCGCTTTTGAATGCTTGGGAACGCTTGTGAAGGTTTGCGATTACTTGTGGACACTTGTCAGGAATTGTAAACGCTTGCGAGGGTTTTCATCATTTTTTTTTTTTATTAACTATATTCATTATTAAAAAAAATTGGTGGAGAAATGCTCCTCCCTCTGTATATTGAAATGTAAATTAGTTTTATGGAACTATATTTTTAGAATTCTACTTATTGTATTTTGTATTTAAATGTAAATATATCATTAAATTAATCTTCTAATAAAAGAACTCATAATAAAACAAAACTTTAATTGTAGTAGTGTTTTGAAATTATAGTACGTTGTATTGAGTGTTTCAGTTATAGTATTGCATT
>NW_027112045.1:3921-5063 GCF_000696795.3 Halyomorpha halys
AATTTCTTGGGCAGGAAAAATTTAATAAACATTTTTTAATGTTCCTGTTTAAAAACTGAATGTTTTCCTAATTATATAAAATTTAAAAATATGATTTATAGAAATACTTTGTTATCCAGTGATATTATTGATGTTCTTACTATTGAGTTTTTACGTGGTTTATTCTACTATTTAATTTTTTTTTTTAAATCCTCTATAATTTTGGTAAGAATTCTTGAGATCTGTTTTATATTTTACATTTTGTTTATGAAACTTATTTTATTCCGTACCTCGTATTAGATAAGTTCGTGTCCCTTTTATTCTTGTTATACGTCTCCAGTTAAATGTTTAATGTATTTGTTAAAAGTTTGTTCATCTTCATCAATCCTGGTATGTAATTAACTTTTAAGAATTTCATTAAATGTTTTTCATTTTCTATTACATTCAGTATTATGATTGATATTATAAAATCGTATCAATAATATTCATTCATATCATTATTCAAATTAAAATGCTGACAACTAAAGTAAACAATTAATTAAGAAACCAACTACTATTTCAAAAAGTTTGAGAACAGAATCTTTTGAGAAAAATGTATAGAGTTCATATTTCTCTCAAAATCTTTTTCTAATAGTAGTGAATATATTAGTTAGTTCTCTTTAGTGTCCTTATTAATTTTTTTTCAGTTTTTGCATTGTTTTGATGGTCACCACTCACTCAGAGTTTCTTTCCTTTTATAAGAGAAAAAGTTCCAAACGGCCCAAAGGATTCCCCTGACTCCAACCACTTTCTCCAGACCTGCGAATTCATGCCTGTTGTGTTCATCCACTGGGCGAGACTTCAGCTTGCCCCCCTGAATAGACATCAGGAGAAGAGTTGTAGGTGGTGCATGTTTGCAAAAGAATGCTTGGCACATGTGCTAAGGCTGTGTAACATGCACACGGTTTTTCGCTTATGGTTTTCAAAAATAAATGAAGAATACAATAGACACTCCATGAAATCATTTCACAAAGAAACAAATATGACATTACTTTCCAATCCGGAGGACTGATAAAAATATAGATGTTATCCATTATATTTAATATATTCTGAATGAAGAATGTTTCTTTGGGAATTTTTTTATTGATGTTCACATTTATTTATACCTTATAATTTTATGTTTT
>NW_027112045.1:7521-8127 GCF_000696795.3 Halyomorpha halys
CGCAATGCATCACCAAATGCGGGAAGTTTAAAATGATGGAGTAAAGTAACCCTTGTTGATGGTAATGTATGTTGGCTCCTTTAACATTTTTTTTTTCTTATATACTTGGATTTTAAAAATTAATAAATGTGATTTTTAGAAATACTATGTTGCCTGAGTGCTATTACTTAGATATTGTTTATGTTTGTAAATGTTGAATTATTCTGGTGCTTTTTTTTTTTTTTCTAGGGGTTTTTTCTTATATATAAATTTAGTCACAATTTTTGCTTCATTTTTTTTATATTTTATTTATCAAACTATTTTTATTTCATCCTTCATATTAGATAATTGTGTTATCTATTTTATTATTTTTATATATCTCCAGTTTATGTTATAATGTAAGAATTTGTTAATCTTTTTCAATCCTGATATATAATTCATTTTAAAGAATTTCTTTATAAGTTTCTCTTACTATTACATTTATCAGTAGAAGATGGTCTTTCTGGGCTGTGGTAAAGAAAAGTGGACAAACTGTTTTCAACTTTATATTCAAGGCCAGTGTTTTGACATTAGGTTGTTGATTGGTGGGGTTACACTAAATTTACTGTACACATTTAATGCACAACA
>NW_027112045.1:9644-12166 GCF_000696795.3 Halyomorpha halys
AGAATAATTTTGTAAAAAATAAAATTAATTAATTATATTTTAACATTAATATTTATTTTATTGTACATAATAATGGTGGATACATTTTTAGTATAAACACACCAGCTTTTCATAATAACAGATATGAGTTTTCAATGTCAGGACATCTTACATGTATTTTCTGTTTACTGGAAGCATCAGATAGGGAGTGGTTATTAATTTAACAAGAATAAATTCTTAAAAAATAAAATTAATTCATTATATTTTATTATTGATATTTAATTTATTATACATGAAAAAGGAGGTAACTTTTTAGTGTAAACGTGCATTTTTTATGCATAGAAGAGTATGGTACCATTTGAATACCAATTCAATAGAAGCAATAATTCTCTGAAAAAATAAAATGAAGTGATTATATTTTATTAGTAGTATAAATTTTATTGTGCATAATAAAAAAAAAAAGTGGTGAAGTTCTAGTGTAAACACACCTAATGTATTTTCTGTGCATTAAAAGCTTAAGGTGTGAATACAAATTTAATTGGAATAATAATTAAGAAAAAAATAAAATGAAGTAAGTAAATTTTATTATTGATATTTATTTTATTTTCCACAATAATAGTGATGAATGTTTAATGTAAGTACAACTTGGATGTATTTTCTATGTACTAGAAACATCAGAAATGGAGGGAATATTTATTTAACAAGAATATTGATTTCATAAAAAATAAAATAATTTACTTATGTTTTAATATTAATATTTATTTTATTGTACATAATAATAGGGGTATATTATTTGTATAAAGTGCCTTTAAACATTTTTTTTTGTATTAGAAGTGGAAGATAGTGTTCTAATATTGATTTAATGAGAATATCAATTTTTAAAATATTAAAATTAAATTTTACTTTTAGTTTGAGACAATTATAACTTAAAATTTTCTCATGAAGTTCAAAGGATATTAGAACCAGGTGTGGTTGCTGCCCTACGTGTTGGTAGATACCTTGAAGTAGTTCCAGTATTCGGTCACAGGGTGCAGCACTGAAGTGACTGCGATCTATTACTATTACTTATAGGTCTTTATTCTGCCTTTATGATATTTGACGGATGTTTAAGTTACACAGGGTGTGATTGGCGTTGGAATCTGCCGATGGAGTGACGCCATTACCTTAAAAATCGATTATCTCGAGTTTGGATTTAGATATCGGGACGCGGTTTGTTCCCACCGTTTTAGCGATTCTTTCTGCATTTATATTAGGGTTTAAACATTCGTTTAGTATCGCTTCTCGGCCTATTGGCTAAGATCAAAGTGTAGTATCTGTTCTTATCAGCTTAATCTCTGGTACGATCCTCATCGAGGATCCAGAAGATTAAACTGATTTTTGGAAAATGACGGAGTGCTAGGGGCTTGCTCCACCTCTGTCGCGGGTTGACCCGGTATTGCAGTACCTCCGGGAACGGCCCATTTAATTACACTTCATACATTACCTAAGTAATTAATTACAATCTGGTATAATCGGGTAATTCGAATATGCAGTATTACGATTTCTTATAATTAATTCTCACTACACTCTCTCGGGGCATGTCGCACGGTCTCAAGCATTAACATACTCCTCGGGCTTCTTAGACGATGCTTGTCTCAACTATATACAAATCCGACAGGAAAAAAATTACTGTTTTCCAGTAAAAGGATCATTTAAAGTAGTTTCGGAGAGATTATGTACTTAGTTTATATATACGTGAGCATGAGTTGTTATAATCGATAGTACTCCATGAATAGTTGCTTCGATAATACAATAACAGACCTTTATGATGAAGATGTTCAAAAGTTTACAAAATTGATTGACAAAAAATAAAAGATTCAATAATTAATCTCAAATTAGCATTAGAAATGTTTTATTTTCACAAGTAGCAACTCCAATAATAAATAAAAGATAAAATATTTAATAATTAACCTCAAACTGGCATAAGAAATGTTTTATAGGTTCATAGGAATTCTTAAAGTTTATAGTATCCAATAAACAAAAATAAATAAATAAAAGATTTCAATGATTAATATTAAATTGGCATAAAAAATATATGAAAAGTTATAATAAATACATAGGTTCACAGGAATTCTTAAAATTAATTATATTTTCACAAGTAGCTACTCCAATAAAAAAAAAATATTTAATAATTAACCTCAAACTGGCATCAGAAATATAAGAAATGTTCTATAGATTCATAGGAATTCTTTTAAAGTGTATAGTATCCAATAAACAAAGATAAATAAATAAAAGATTTAAATGATTAATATCAAATTGGCATCAAAATATATGAAAAGTTATAATAAATTCATAGGTTGGCAGGAATTCTTAAAGTTAATAGTATTCTCACAAATAGCTTCTCCAATAAAAAAATAAATAAAAGATTTAAATGATTAATATCAAATAGGCATAAAAAATATATGAAAAGTTATAATAAATTCATAGATTTGCAGGAATTCTTAAATTTTATAGTATTCTCACAAATAGCTACTCCAATAAAAAAAAAATCGAAGATTTAATAA
>NW_027112045.1:12429-15285 GCF_000696795.3 Halyomorpha halys
TGATGAGAAGCTCCGTCGAATGGCTGATGAGGACCTAGTGGAATCAGCGTCCTCGCGCACGAAACCCGGGTCGCCGACCCGATCCACAATCCTTTCTTTCCGGGTTGGTGACGGAGGATATGCGCGAGAGGTCCAGCCAGGTGTCGGATTGCTGGAGCACGGCTGTTGGGTGAAGAGGAGATAGGGCGAGCGTCGCCGGAGCCATCCACTTCAAGGGGACATCCCGGAGGAGTGGAAGTGGGAAGCGGCGAGTCACTGATCGGGGTTAGGCCGGGAAGCGACGGTGAATCTAATCGGGTGGGAGGCCCGGAGTGAAAACATAACGGAATTATGAGAAAAAAGGAAGAAATGAATTATATGTATATTTTTGAAGTGTAATATAAATGTTATAAGCATGCTATTTAGAACAATGTGCAAAATGTATTTTAAAAATAAATCTATATAATCCTTTTTTTCCGGGTTGGTGACAAAGGATATGCGCGAGAGGTCCAGCCAGGTGTCAGATTGCTGGACGAAAGGTAGGCAAGCCACCCAGCGGATGGGCGTGAAATGGAACCTGCAGGAAGACGCCCCATCAATCGTATATGGGGATGTCACAATTAGGGCCCACGAGAGGCAGAGACTAATAAAGACCCTTCGCCTGAAGAAGCAGATAGAGAGGGGAGAGACCTTGAGGCGGAAACCCGTGCAAGGAAGAGTGCCGGACTGCCTGGTTGAATCCCCGGACTCCAGTCACTTTCTCCAGACCGGCGAGTTCATGTCCTTCGCCAACTGGCGGTTCATCCACAAGGCGAGACTCCAGCTGGTCCCCCTGAATGGACATCGGAGGTATGGGGGAGACCAGGATAAGAGCTGCAGGCGATGCGCGTTTGCAAATGAGTGCCTAGCACATGTAATAGGGCGAGGCTACGGCGAGGAACCGAGGATACGGAGTTGTCGGAAAGAATCGAGCAGTTGACGACTCCTGCCTGCGACCCGACCTTGTGGTGTCGAAGGGTGACAAAGCCTTGATCATTGATGTAACGGTCCCCTTCGAGAACCGCAGAGAGGCATTTGAGTCGGCAAGGACCAGGAAGGAAGAAAAATATGCCGCCCTGAAGACCTCCCTGCGTTCCAGGTACAGGGAGGTGAAGATAGCCCCAATAGTCGTGGGCGCCCTGGGGACGTGGGACCCCAACAATGACGAGTTCCTTCGGGGGATAACCGCCGTTTCTAAAGAAGATGGTCACACCAGCCGAAACATGGCTGTTGGGTGAAGAGGAGATAGGGCGAGCGTCGCCGGAGCCATCCACTTCAAGGGGACATCCCGGAGGAGTGGAAGTGGGAAGCGGTGAGTCACTGATCGGGGTTAGGCCGGGAAGCGACGGTGAGTCTAATTGGGTGGAAGCCCCGGAGTGAAAACGGAATTATGAGAAAAAAGGAAGAAATGAATTATATGTATATTTTTGAAATGTAATATAAATGTTATAAGCATGCTATTTAGAACAATGTGCAAAATGTTTTTTAAAAATAAATCTATGTAATCTGTTCTTATCAGCTTAATCTCTGGTATGATCCTCATCGAGGATCCAGAAGATTAAACTGATTTTTGGAAAATGACGGAGTGCTAGGGGCTTGCTCCACCTCTGTCGCGGGTTGACCCGGTATTGCAGTACCTCCGGGAACAGCCCATTTAATTGAACAATCAACCAAACTCTACCTTCAGGAATCCTAACTGGATAAATCTAATACGAAGTCTTCTGCATCCAGCAATCCTGGGAAATTATACTAACTCTGGACATGCTGCATGGACCCCAGCAATAATAAACTCCTCTGACTTCTGTTTTGAGATTTGTTTCAGTTAATGAAAAACCTAAGTTGGAAAAAACACATCAAAAAAGTTTCCAGTCAAAGTCTCAATAATTATCATAACAGTTACAATTAATTACACAATCAATCAAAGTCTAAATATAGATATCTAACTTAGTTATTTCTAATATCAAGGATTTCATATTTTCAAAAATAATACTCTTTGGATATGTCCCATGGTCCCTCTAGCAATAACAAACTCCCCAGACTCGAATTTTGTTTCAGTTAATTAAAAAATTAAGGTTAAAATAATGACTACTTTTCAGTCAAAGGTCTCAATAATTATTACAACAGTTATAATGAATTACGCAATCAATCAAATTCTTCCTACTGGAATCCGAACTGGATAAATCTAATTATAAGGATTCTCCATCCAGTAATCCTTGAACTTTAAACTAAATCTGGGCATGCCGCATGGACCCAAGCAATAACAAACTCCTCCGACTTCTCTTTTGAGTTTTGTTTCAGTTAATGAAAAACCTAAGTTGAAAAAACACATCAAACAATTTTCCAGTTAAAGGTTTCAATAATTATTATAACAGTTATAATTAATTACACAATCGAACAAAGTCTTACTTAGTTATTTCTAATATCAAGGATTTTCATATTTTCAAAAATAATACTCTCTGGATATAACCCATGGTCCCTCTAGCAATAACAGACTTCCCTTTTCAAATTTTGTTTCAGTTAATTAAAAAATTAAGGTAAAAAAAAATTACTATTTTTCAGTCAAAGGTTCAATAATTATTATAACAGTTATAATGAATTACACAATCAACCTAATTCTTCCTACAGGAATCCTAACTGGATGAATCTAATTATAAGGATTGTCCTTATAGCTACCCTCAAAATTAAGGCTATCAGTATAGGACTCCAATGGGAGAAAAAAAAAAAATTAAGGCTAACTCTGGACATTGTGCACGGTCCCCAGGGATAACAAACTCCCCAGACTACTCTTGAATTTTGTTTTAACTGATTAAAAAACTAACGTAAAACAAATAAATATTT
>NW_027112045.1:15851-16807 GCF_000696795.3 Halyomorpha halys
AGGAATCATAACTGGATAAATCTAATAGGAAGTCTTCTTTGACCAGCAATCCTGGGAAATTATACTAGTTCTGGACATGTTGCATGGACCCCAGCAATAATAAACTCCTCCCACTTCTGGTTTGAGATTTGTTTCAGTTAATGAAAAACCCCTAAGTTGAAAAAAACACATAAAAAAAGTTTCCAGTCAAAGGTCTCAATAATTATCATAACAGTTATAATTAATTACACAATCAATCAAAGTCTAAATATAGATATCTAACTTAGTTATTTCTAATATCAAGAAATATTATTAACAATATTTATTATTAATTAAACTCAAACTGAAGTCAAAAATATATGAAAAGTTATAATATAACCATAAATACAAAAAACAAAACCGAATATTAAAGATATTCGAGAAGAATAAAAATAGAGCGATAGCTAAGCTCACCCTCTAAAAGTTAATAGTATTTATTCTCATAAATAAATAACTTCTACCATAACCAATAATGAAACTAATTATCAAAAATTTTCAAATTGGAGCTTTGAAGGATATAATAAATCTATGTGTGAGTCCACAGAGGAGATAGGGCGAGCGTCGCCGGAGCCATCCACTTCAAGGGGACATCCCGGAGGAGTGGAAAGGGGAAGAGTCGAGTCACTGATCGGGGTTAGGCCGGGAAGCGACAGTGAGTCTGGTTTGAAAAAGCCCCGGAATGGAATACGGAGGACATCATGGACGGACCGGACTGGATTGGATATATATGCGAAGTTATATTGAAGAAATGTATTGTAAATACTAATGATGTTGAAATGTAATTTATAAATGCCTTGATCATATCACGTATTGTATCTAATCTTATTTGAAAATAAATCTTTTTAATCTGTTCTTATCAGCTTAATCTCTGGTACGATCCTCATCGAGGATCCAGAAGATTAAACTGATTTTTGGAAAATGACGGAGTGCTAGGGGCT
>NW_027112045.1:17507-17865 GCF_000696795.3 Halyomorpha halys
AGTGTTAGAATATAGGGGCTTGCACTATCTCTGTCGAGGGTTGACCTATTGCAGTATCTACTCTAAGAATAGTTTCCACACTTCTCTTTCGACTTATGACTGCTTTCTTATTATTTCACCATTATCTATTGTCTTTATTAATTAACGTTTTTTATTTTATCTTCTATGCTATACAACACGAGGAGGCCCCTCACCTCCGGATTTAAAATAGCACCATTTTAGAATGGATATCTCAAAAATAACAAATAAACACAACAGGTAACCTTAAAATACCAAAGGTAGTAAAAGGTAATACCCAACAAGAATTATTTCATTTGGAGCTCCATATCTTCAAAACTACGATAATAGAACATCATTT
>NW_027112045.1:17915-18446 GCF_000696795.3 Halyomorpha halys
GTTATAATAAATTCATAGATTTGCAGGAATTCTTAAATTTTATAGTATTCTCACAAATAGCTACTCCAATAAAAAAAAAATCGAAGATTTAATAATTAATCTTAAACTGGTATAAAAAATATACGAAAAGTTATAATAAATTCATAGGTTCCATAGCTATTCCAATAAAAAAAAAAAATAAAAGATTTAACATTTAATATCAAATTGGCATCAGAAATATATGAAAAGTTATAATAAATCGTAGGTTCGCAGGAATTCTTTAAGTTTATAGTATTCTCACAAATAGCTTCTCCAATAAAAAAAAAATTATAGTAGATTTAATAATGAATAACAAATTGGCCAAAAAAATATACTAAAATTTATTATAAATACATAGGTTAGTAGGAATTCTTAAAGTTCATATAATAACATAACTGACTCAATTATACTTTCCAGTCAGTTACCAGTCTTCCCTCTACGCCACAACCCCTGATTAAGACCTGAAACTCAGGTCGAAACGTCGGCATAAAATAAATAAATATGGTTTTGTTT
>NW_027112045.1:19056-19535 GCF_000696795.3 Halyomorpha halys
AAACGTCGGCATAAAATAAATAAATATGGTTTTGTTTATTTATGTTGTTCTTTGCTGACCGCACCCCCCGACAAACTTCTTCAAGTATAATAAAATAAATATGAAAGATTCAATAATTAATCTCAAATTGGCATAAAAAATATACAAAAGTTATAATAAATTCATAGGTTCGCAGGAATTCTTTAAGTTTCTAGTATCCAATAAATGAAAGATTTAAATTTTAAATCTTAAGCTATTCTCGCAAATAGCTTCTCCAATAAAAAAAATAAAAGATTCAATAATTAATCTCAAATTGGCATCAAAATATATGAAAAGTTATAATAAATTCATATGTTGGCAGGAATTCTTAAAGTTTATAGTATTCTCACAAATAGCTTCTCCAATAAAAAAAAAAATTATAGTAGATTTAATAATGAATAACAAATTGACAACAAAAATATACTATACGTTATTATAAATACATTGATTTGTAGGAATTC
>NW_027112045.1:19585-22009 GCF_000696795.3 Halyomorpha halys
AAAAAAAAAAATTATAGTAGATTTAATAATGAATAACAAATTGACAACAAAAATATACTATACGTTATTATAAATACATTGATTTGTAGGAATTCTTAAAGTTCATGTAATAAAATAAATATAAAAGATTCAATAATTAATCTCAAATTGGTATAAAAAATATATGAAAAGTTATAATAAATTCCTAGGTTTGCATGAGTTCTTAAAGTTAAAAGTATTCTCACAAATAGCTTCTCCAATAAAAAAATAAAAGATTTAATATCAAATTGGCAACAAAAATATACTAAACGTTATTATAAATACATAGGTTCATAGGAATTCTTAAAGTTCATATAATAAAATAAATATAAAAGATTCAATAATTAATCTCAAATTGGCATCAAAAGTATATGAAAAGTTATAATAAATTCATAAGTTCGCAGGAATTCTTTATGTTTATAGTATTCTCACAAATAGCTTCTCAAATAAAAAAATAAAAGATTTAATAATTAATCTCAAAGTGGTATAAAAAATATATAAAAAGTTATAATAAATTCATAGGTTCACAGAAATTCTTAATATTAATTATATTTTAACAAGTAGCTATTCCAATAAAAAAAATTAAAGATTTAACATTTAATATCAAATTGGCATCAGAAATATATGAAAAGTTATAATAAATCATAGGTTCGCAGGAATTCTTTAAGCTTATAGTATTCTCACAAATAGCTTCTCCAATAAAAAAAAAAAAAAAAAAAATAGAAGATTTAATAATGAATATCAAATTGGCCAAAAAAATATACTAAACTTTATTATAAATACATAGGTTAGTAGGGATTCTTAAAGTTCATATAATAAAATAAATATGAAAGATTCAATAATTAATCTCAAATTGGCATAAAAAATATACAAAAAGTTATAATAAATTCATAGGTTCGCAGGAATTCTTTAAGTTATTAGTATCCAATAAATGAAAGATTTAAATTTTAAATCTTAAGCTATTCTCGCAAATAGCTTCTCCAATAAAATAAAAGATTTAATAATTAATCTCAAACAGGCATCAGAAATTTATAAAAAGTTATAATAAATCCATAGGTTGGCAGAAATTCCTGAAGTTGATAGTATTCTCACAAATAGCTTATCCAATAACTATGAAAACTTTAAAACAGAGGTCAAAATGGTGGCAAAAAAATTATATCCTAAAGGCACTTACAGCACCTCTGGGAACAGATCACTTAATTAAACCAATACTGCTAAAAATTTAATAAACCGAGCATGAAAATTAACATTCCCAAACACACACACAAAAACAGCAGAAAATAAAGTAGTAGATCTCCTGTTAGCAAATGGGTACCCTCGTAAACTAGTTTACCAATTACTAAAACAAATACTAATACTGACAAAACCTTAACCATCAGTAAAAGCTACTACAGGATTCCTTACATACCAACACTCTCTGAGAGGATGTAAAAAACCCTAAACAATTGTAAAATCAAAAACGATAACACTATTACATTAAAAAACATGGCCACTTTATCCAAACTTTACACCAATACAAAAGAAAAATATAAAATAGAGCTACAATCTAATATAGTTTATGAAATTCCCTGTGAAGAGAACTGCAGAAAATCCTATTTCGGAACAGTATCTAAAGAGAAGGGTGTATCAATAGAAATATAGTTGTACCTCTATAACAAACCTAACCGAACTGCTCTCTCCACATATTGCAGACAAATAGTTGAATTTAAAATTCAAATTTGGTACACCAAAAATCATACATCAGGATAAAAACAACTTCAAGCAAAATGTAACAGAAATGATCACTATAGAAAAATATAAGAAGCGGACTATCAATAAAAACTCGAATGTCAAAAATTTAAATTCATGTTATTCTAACCTCATAAATACAAGATATAATTAACAACACTAAATAGAAATAGAAAAAATATAAAACAGAAATAATGAACTGACTATCTGCTAGAAAAAACGGTTAGGCTTTGCAAAAATTAAAACAAATCCACATATACTTTTCTCCATTTCATCATAATTGTTGAGTTCTCACAAAAACCTTGATGTAGTAGTATCAATGTAGAACACACTGTAACAGAAAATTTTAAGTAATGTTTACAGTCTTAATCTTAAATTATACTCTGGACATTGTAATTTATTAATAATTAGTTGAAGGAATTCTTAGTTACAAAAAACTGTTTTTTCATTGTAGGGCATGACTATACAAACAATAAAGTTGCAAAATGTCGCCTCAACATAGTTGTCTTATTGACTAATAAAAAAAAAAAGACCCCCTTTTTAAAAGATATTACATAAAAATATTCATTTTTTCAAATCTCAATGGAAAACCATGAACTAAGACCGGTGAATTTTTTATTTGTTCTATATCAAATCAAATAATTATTAATATACTCTCTATAAATCAAATAATCTCTT
>NW_027112045.1:22752-23290 GCF_000696795.3 Halyomorpha halys
GGTGTATATTGATCATGTGAAACCTGTAATTGTAAGAGAATTTTTTTAAGCTATAAATTTGTTATTTTGAAATTTTTTAAGTGTACCAGGGTGTGTATTGATCACGTGAAACCTGTAATTGTAAGAGATTTTTTTTAAGCTATAAATTTGTTTTTTGAAATTTTTTAAGTGTACCAGGGTGTGTATTGATAACATCAAACGTGTAATGGCTAGATAATTTTTTTTCAACGAATAAATTTATTATTTTGAATTTTTTTAAGTGTATTAGGGTGTATATTGATCATGTGAAACCTTTAATGGCTAGATAATTTTTTTTTAACGAATATAAATTTATTATTTTGTATTTTTTTAAGTGTATCAGGGTGTATATTGATCATGTGAAACCTGTAATTGTAAGAGAATTTTTTTAAGCTATAAATTTGTTTTTTTGAAATTTTTTAAGTGTACCAAGGTGTATATTGATCATGTGAAACCTGTAATTGTAAGAGATTTTTTTAAAGCTATAAATTTGTTATTTTGAAATTGTTTTAAGTATACC
>NW_027112045.1:23827-24593 GCF_000696795.3 Halyomorpha halys
TAAATTTGTTATTTTGAATATTTTTTAAGTGTACCAGGGTGTGTATTGATAACACCAAACGTGTAATGGCTAGAGAAATTTTTTAAACCAATAAATTTATTATTTTGAAATTGTTTTAAGTATACCAGGGTGTAAGTATACCTGTAATTGTAAGAGAATTTTTTTAAGCTATAAATTTGTTTTTTTGAAATTTTTTAAGTGTATCAGGGAGTATATTGGTAATGTGAAACCTGTAATTGTAAGAGAATTTTTTTAAACCAATAAATACATTATTTTGGAATTTTTTTAAGTGTACCATGGTGAATATTGATTATGTGAAACCCATAATTGTAAGAGAATTTTTTAACCTATAAATTTAAGTGTATCAGTGTGTCTATTGATCAAGTGAAACCTGTAATTGTAAGAGAATTTTTTTTTTATGCTATAAACTTGTTATTTTGAAATTTTTTAAGTGTACCAGGGTGTGTATTGATCACGTGAAACCTGTAATTGTAAGAGATTTTTTTTGATCATGTGAAACCTCTAATGGCTAGATAATTTTTTTTCAACGAATAAATTTATTATTTTGTATTTTTTTAAGTGTGTCAGGGTGTATATTGATCATGTGAAACCTGTAATTGTAAGAGAATTTTTTAAAGCTATAAATTTGTTATTTTGAAATTGTTTTAAGTGTACCATGGTGAATATTGATTATATGAAACTTGTAATTGTAAGAGAATTTTTTTAAGCTATAAATTTGTTATTTTGAATTTTTTTTAAGTGTACC
>NW_027112045.1:25618-28369 GCF_000696795.3 Halyomorpha halys
TATTTTGGAATTTTATTGGAATTTTAATATTGATTATGTGAAACCCATAATTGTAAGAGAATTTTTTAACCTATAAATTTAAGTGTATCAGTGTGTCTATTGATCATGTGAAAACTTTAATTGTAAGATAATTTTTTTAAACCAATAAATTTATTATTTGGAAATTTCTTAATTGTACCAGGGTGTGTATTGATCCCGCAAAACCTGTAATGGCTAGAGAACTTTTTTAAACCAATACATTTATTACGATTAATTAATGTAATATTATAAAATTTTTAAAGAGTATCAGGGGGGGCTATTGATCTTGTTTAATCAGATATTGCTAGAGAATTTTTTAAACCTGAAATTTTTTTAGGATTAACTAATTTCTTATTTTAAAATCTTTTAAGTGTATCTGATTGTCTATTGAACATGTGAAACCTGCAATGGCTAGAGAATTTTTTTAAACCTAAAATTTATAAATCTAAGAATATCAGGGTGCCCATTGATCATGTAAAACCTGTAATTGTAAGAGAATATTTTCAACCAATAAATTTTTTAAGGATTAATTAATTTATTATTTTGAAATCTTTTAAGTGTATCAGGGTGTCTATTGATCATGTGAAACCTGTAATCGCTAGAGAATTTTTTTAAATCAATAATTTTATTATTTTGAATTTTTTTGAGTGTATCAGGGTGTCTATTGATCCTATGAAACCTATAATTATAAGAGAATTTTTTTAAAACACTGAATTTATTTATTTTTAAATCTTTTAAGTGTCTATTGTTCATGTGAAACCTGTAATGGCTTGGCTAGAGAACTTTTTTAAACTTGAAATTTTGTTAAGGTTTATCAATTAATTTTTAATTTTTTTAAGAGTATCAGGGTGTCTATTGATCATATGAAAATGGGAATTACTGATTGCTAGAGAAATATTTTAAACCTGAAATTTTGTTAGGATTAATTTATTTATTTATTTTTAAAAGATTTCATTTAAGTGTATCAGGGCGTCTATTGATTATGTGAAAACTCTAATGGCTAGAGAATTTGAACCAATTAATTTACTGTTTTGAAATTTTTTAAGTGTACCAGGTTGTCTATTCATCATGTGAAACTTGATCAAGTATTTCACTGTATACCTTCAATTACCAATCGTAGGAAAAGGTAATATCCAATCTGAATTTATTGTTTTTTTTCTGTTTTAGAGGGGTCGGATAAAAAAGAAGGTGTTATGTTATATAGTTTCTTATCTTTATGAATAACAAATTTTTATTGAACAAATAACTGTCTTAAATTTTTCTTGTATCTATTCAATGTCTTGGATTTCATTAAATTTTGAATAAACTTAGCTATATATATTACTTAGATAAACACCAGCCCTTTAGTTAATCACCTTAATAATAAATAAAAATCTTCATACACTCTCATTAATTAACAAATAAAATAACATTGGAATAGAAATTGAATAGAAGTGTGATTGTTTATATTAAATGTGTTAGCTGCTTAAAGTTAGTTCTAAATCTAAAATATAACTTACAGTATCATTTAAATTAAATATTTTGTATAAATATTGAATGTAATGATAAGATAGTACTTTAGATAGTTTAAAAAGTGATTTATTTAGTCTGTCATTGAGTAGAGCAAATGGGTATGGTTGGACACTAGCGCTACCTGGTAGCCCAGCACGGAGACCTCGAAAGGGTTCCAGGAATGGATTAAAGTTTATTTCTGAGCTGCATTGCACATTGCGAGGAGTATTGTCATCGTACTAATTTTGTTTTGTTTTTATTTTTAGTCGTTTGGTTTTTGTTGTTTTGTAATCATCAGTTGTTTATGGTAGCTTCTAATTTGGATTAACAACTTCATTGATGTTCTCTGAACTGTTTTTAATCCTCACTGAACAATTACCCGGTACCCGCTAACAATAAGCATACTTACCTGGCGTGGGGGTTACCGTGATCATTAAGGCGGTTCCCCCAGGGCGAGGCTCTTCCATTGCACTTCGGTCGGGCTGACCCCTGCGAATACCCCAAATGTGGGTATCTCGGGCGCGTAATTTTTGTTAGTAGGGACTGCGTTCGCGCTGTCCCGGAATAAACAATAATCATTAAATCCATCGATTACGAGGGTTCAGGATGAAGTCGAACTCATGTTGGATCAATGAACTCAGTTGAATTTCAAATACTGATCTTTTTTGTTTTTCAATACCCCTACTTTAAATATTATTAATAAAAAATATACTTTTGTTTAGGGGCATACTTTATTTCTTGTCTTTCTTCACTAATAATTAAAATATAAACTTAAAACTAAAAAAACTGTGTTGGCATTTATGCAAATGAGGGGGCATTGATATTAGAAATGATAGTATGATGGCAAATCTGTACAACTTGGAGCTGAGACACTTCCCTGGAAAATGGAAATAAGCCATCCTGTTTCCACTCCTCAAGCCGAAGAAGACAGGGTTCGACGCTGACCATTACAGGCCCATAAGTCTGCTGCCACATCTCGCTAAAGTATACGAAAAGATCATCTTGAATTTAATAATCCTTTTACTGGAAGAATCTTATGGAATTAAATGGAAGATAACCTTCAGAAAGGTAATTATTCTCCTAAAATGTATGACCATTAGCAAGTTTTACTCATTAATATTATAATATATTAGCAAGAATGACAAATAGGAGAAAATTATATGTCATATATAGGTTTTTTGTTATCAAGTAAATAATTTGTAAATAGTTCTTTGAGTGTATATGATATATTAGTGTTGTTGT
>NW_027112045.1:28419-55518 GCF_000696795.3 Halyomorpha halys
TATCAAGTAAATAATTTGTAAATAGTTCTTTGAGTGTATATGATATATTAGTGTTGTTGTAAGCACATGTTTATGGTTTTGTTGAATTTGTTTTTTAGCAGCCTGAAGATGGGGGAAATCTAACAAAACGATACTCATGATATGAAATAAACTATTGTATTTTAATAAGGAAGAATTTGTGTCATTCACTAAACCCATTTTAATCATCTTGAATTATCTTCGAAAATTTTGTGATGAATACTCCGATATCCCTTATGAGCAGATAGGTTTTCAGTCCACTTGAGCACGGAACACCATCTCATGAGACTCCAGAATGAAGTAAACTGAAGCTTCAATAGGAACCATGCTAAGGCCATGATCTCCATAGATTGTACAAAGGAATTCGACTCTGTGCCATAAGCTCATACACCTCGAATGTCCGCAGAAACTCTATGGTGTCATCACATCGTTCCTTGAAAACAGGACCATCTCTTCAAGATTCAGGCTTTCCAGGACAACATGCTGCGGAAGAGTCCGAACTAGATCGTGAATGAGGAAGAAGCCTCCAGAACTACATCAGCTCCTCGATCTGCCCACAGTAAAATAAAGTTGGCTGAGATTTAGATAGATCATATGTGAAAGGTTTCTGAGTTCAACAGAATTTTGGATGTCGTATGGATTATCATGCTTAAGAATTTGGAGGGATGGTAAAAGAAATTTACTAAGATTAGAAGAGGGGGCATTGATATTAGAAATGATAAGATGGAGGGGGTTTCCAGGTTTATGTATTAGGGTAGGCCGTGTAAGCGAGGGACTAAGGACTTATACTATATGAATCTGTAGTAAGTGTGACGGCTGATCTGTTTTGTTTCGAGAAGGTTTTTAATAAGTACTAGATTAGATTTTAACAGAGAGTTAGTGTTTGGAATTAGAGGAAAGAAGAATTCCTAGTACTAGCTCTGCTATCATCCAGCCAGCTAAGTCTCAACTGTTTTATTTTCTTCTATATATTTTTTCTTTTTTTATTTCTTTCTCTTCTTTTATATACGGTATATATTTATTTTCTATATTTTATTTTATTTTTATCTATTCTTTTTTTCTATGGGAGACCCCATAGACCTAAATAGCCCTAATTTAAGGCTACCTAAATAGTCCATGACGACGGTCGAATTTCCTTTGTCAGATCTGGTGACTATAAGATGGTAGTTTGATTTGAGAAAAGAGCGGGTGTACGATTGAACTTGAAAAAAATACGGGTGAGAAATTAGGGGATTGAGCGGAATGGTGTTGGAGTTGGTTAGAAATGAAGTTACGAATTCGCATGCGAGAAAGTTCTTTGTTGTTTTTCTTGTTCTCCTCTCTCATCCTTTAGTTGTGATTTATCTTGATTTTTTTTTATTCAATGTTTCTTAGAGAGATAAGAGTATTTTATTTGTTTTGTTTTTTTAAATACTTTCTTAAACATAAACATACTAATATTAACATGATTACGATGTTCTTAAATTCACTTACTTCGAACCAGTAGTTTCGGGTTTCTATCCTAACACCATGCTTTGTATTACCGATCCACAAAGGACTCAGAGAACTGTTTACAAACAGATTGTACCGCACTGTTACCAGTGCCAATTGGTAATGTGTATTATTCTGTTGCAACTTGTTAACTTTTAGGCTTTGTGCAGTGGCTATAAAGGGGTAGGATGTAACCTTTGTAGTTTCAGATTATGACCGCTTCATTAAGAGCGAATCCTCTTCATATAAACCTGTTGTTTGTCAAAGGATTGGTGCCCTCAAAGCTCTGTGTCCTTTTAGCCTGCCAATCGTGTAAGAACAAAGTAGAATTATATCTATTTAGGGAATTCAACGTTTATTTTACATTTAATTGGGGTATTATTTGAATAAGGTTTAAATCTTGATTAATAGAAAGGAAATTATTTATTTCATATCAACGATTATTGAAAGGTCGGCAAGAATAAATAATTTTTTTCCCCCCCCTGATCGCACTCCCCGGCCATCTTCTCCACTTATTAATCTACGGTCAACTATTTACACCTCATTATGTCATAAATCGTTTAAAATAGTACCCCTTAATATGAAGAGTTTAAAAATAAAATAATTAAAAAAAGAAACGATAACGGAAATAATCCTATCTTCTACTCCTATTTATTCTAACAGATGGGATGCTATTGCGTATTCTTTAAATATTTTAGTGGATTAGTTTCGCATTTGAAAGAAACTAGAAACTTTACTAAAAACAAATTAATAAACTGTCATTATGTTTGCACGTATAGAATATAATAGCTTTCAGCATGGGAACATTCACACTTACTTAGGGTTGAATATACTTAAATATCCGCAGCGACTACTCACGAAATACCTGAATTTCAGGTCTTCATTAGGGAGCTTTGGCAGAGATTCTGTTGAGATCTACGTAAATAGATTAGCCAGATCTCTGCTGAAGGCCTGAAATTCAGGTCAAAACGTAGGCATGAATAAATATTTTTTTGTTTATTTTCTGACCGCACCCCCAGACCATCTTCTCCACATATACCAAATTTCATTATTTTTTATGAACATCACTAATAATCCTTAAATAGGTTTAAAGACTATGAAATTTAATCCCGTCCCTTAGGAGAAATAGAAGTATAAGATAGGGCTATTCCCGAAAACGGTTTATTTTTCAAATTAAATTATTTTAATGAATGGAATATGGTCCGGGTGCGGTAAAAAAAACTCAAATAGTAGATAATGATACTATTTTATTGAGCCAACCTTTCGCCCCACGTTGCAGGGCTTCCTCAGGGCTGTTTTGTGTTGGTGTTGGGCTGTTTTGTTTTTGACTGCCGTTAAATTATTTTAACATTTTTCATGAATTAGTTTTTATATGTAATTAGATTACTTATGAGTTGTTAATAGCTGACCACTGATATGAGGTCATCAAAGATACACAAATAAACAAAATAAAAATTAGAAATAATAAGCACTAATAAATAAGCTTTGTTTATTTCTGTATCTTTTCTTACCACACCCCAGACCATCTCCATATATCATATCCCTACTTTGGTGATTTAATTTCTCCTGCCAAAGATCGAAAGTTTACAGAATTCATAAGCAAGTATAGCTTGATGAAAATCATCTACTTAAGGCTATAAAAAATGAGATAAAACTATTAACAATCCTAAAAACATTATTAAAATTTCCCGATGGATTTATTTACAAAAAAACTGGATGGTGCATGTAATTCCAACGACTTTTAAAGTGTCAGTTGGATATATAATACATTTAATTTTTAATGCAGGATCCTTTTCCTCTCCACCAATATTACTATGGAGTGTTATAAGTGAGGTGTTTATTTAAATGCTCATAATGAGCAGGTTATGAGACAATCCTAAACACATTATTTTTCTTTTGGCTTACCTATAAATGGAAATAAAAAGTTGAATTTATATCTAACTTACATGTTAATTTTATTTTATAACGAAATTAAGTCCAGTTGTTTGCTTTTTCATAATCCTCATCCCTTTTTTTTTTATAATTTATTACTTATTGTAATTTACAACTATATACAACTAGTGAATTTCCTATTTGATATAAAATGATATGATACAAACATGTGGAGAATCAACCCATTGATAAAACTCTAATTATGCTACTAGAGAAGAAGATCTTGGGGCTATCTTCTTTTCAGAATCCTTAGGGGATAATCAGGTATTGAAGGAGAAGCTAGGTTAGGAACAAGTGCATTTGGGAAGTTAATCATGGAAGGATTGGTATCTGGTTCTGGCCAAATCGGCAACAAATGGAACATTGAGGTCCTGATGGATGACGACAGCCGAATTTGAACCCGGGTCCTTGGAGTTAGTAATCTATTGCCTTACCGATGAGCTGACCACTCCCACAAGTAATCAATAAAACAAAAAAAATTCAAAATTATCAGGGACAATTTGATAAAACTTACAACCCACTCTGACTCTCAAAAGACAGTTTATTTTCTTACAGAAAGTTCTATAATTAAACATAATGCATTCAAATTTAATTATTTCAGTTGTAATAAAAGCAACCAAGCATTGTGCTGATTTTTTTTTTTTAAACAATTGAATCACTATTTAGAGTCTGATATTTTATTCAATAAACCTTTTTAATTTTTTTTTATAGATTAATCAAAATAGTAAGCTTGATTGTTAAGTGAATTAAGTTGTATTTTTAGTTACAATAATATATTTAATGTTAATTGCTATTGATTAGATTATCAATAATTGTTTACTTGAGCTGCACATAACTAAGAAAAGGGTTTATAAATAAATTTGTGAACCAATTTATTTGAGTAACAGGTATAAAACAAAACAATAAACATCAGAACTCAGTACACCCCTTAAATTACAAATATTAGAAAAATGGCAGACCAAGTGGGATGAAAGCTCTCCGAGTAAATTAAAAGAAATAAAACGATCGGTAAAACCATGGTCGACATCCTACCGCAACAGCCGCAGGGAGGAGGTTGCTCTGGCCCGCTTGAGAATAGGTCATACTCTCCTCACGCACTCTCACCTGATCAGAAAACTGCCACCTCCAACGTGCAAATAGTGTCAGTCCATTCTTAAGATTAGACATATTTTTGAAGAACGTACTCACTATTTACCAACAATAAACAGGATAGGACTGACCCCAAATTTATCCGAAGCTCTCGCAGATGAGGAAGCTAAAATTACACGAGTGTTTGAATTTTTAAAAGCACATCGCCTTCTTTATAAATTATAACTCCTCTTTGATTTTGATTTTTTTTTTTATGTTTTTTAAATTTTTTTTTACTTTTATCATGCCATAGGCGTTGATGACCAGAGGGTTTTACGCCTTTAAGCAACAATCAACAACAACAACAAAACAATAAAGGAAATTAAAATCAGTTGTTCCATCTAGAAAGTTATAATATATCAACATATAGTATCACTGATACTCTTGCTGGTGGGCAAGTTTTTTATTTTTATTTTACATATATTTATCTTCATATCTAATTGTTCTGTAATTTTGAACAAAAATTGGATAAATCATTTTTTATTTATTGATTTGTGTATAACTGTATAATTCATTCTAGTTGTATAAAATGAATTTTTCTTTGAATTATTTTTTATTATTTATTTGTTTAGTATAATACATTGTATATAATTGCAAAATATGTTTCTATATAATGATTTCTTATAACTAAATTATGATTCTTAGTAATTATATGTAGTTTTTACCCTGTTTATCTGGTTATAACTAATTATAAATGTATTGATTTCACTTTTCCCAAGCAAAAAAATATATTGATTATAATTATTATTTAAATTTAAATAAATCAATTGATATCCACGTTAAGTCTCAATACTCTTTATTATTTCATCAACAGGCCATTTGACTGTTATTAATGACCTGGGCAGAAAAGCCTGCAATAAGTTTTTAAATAATTGATGTGAGGAGTAAATTTATATTCAAGATTGTCCTTGAAGATGGCCGAATTGGCTGAAACATTGGACTGTTGATGAAAAAATAAAGTGTTGAGACAGTGTGGATACCAATTGATTTTAATAAAGCCTCAAAAATTTGAAAAGATAATATATAATATAATTTTAAAAGTAAAAAAAATTTCAATTAAATTTTAAAATTAATTCAAATTTTTATAATTTATAGTACTCATTTAAAACTGAACATTTTCAAGAGCTTTGTATGGTACAGTGACAGCAAAGAAGAATTAATCAGGCATTTTTTACTAGTCCTGTACCAGGAAACATTTACAGCACTACAAAAAGTTTGAATTTCTATTAATTGACTTATATCAGATTTTTTTCTTTAAAAAAAAAGCTAAAATGAATATAAAAATGTAAAAAAAAAAAGACAGTGACATCTAGGATCGGTTTATACATAATTCGATGGCAGTCAAGGTGTTAAAGTGAAGTTTTAATTTATACGATATATACTTTTCTATTAAAAGTCTGTCATTATCAAATTATATCCAAAGCTAGCTAACAACTACAAGAATAATGAAATCATTTGCTTCACTGAAGAATTACATATGAATTAATTTTATGCATTTTTAATTGATGACTTCTTACAACTCTTAAAAACCATTCTTCATTTTCAAGCATGAAATCATGGAGTCCTCTTCTGAAGTCACTGTGAAATTCTCTTGCTGACGTGTCCTCTGCTACTACTACGCCGCACTTCCCTGGTGAAAACCAGTAAGTGCTAGAATTGTAAAGTGCAGCAGAACACTCTCGAGCAGAAAACTAAGCAGAGGACAAAAAAAAACAAAAACATGATTTATCATTTATTTACATAAATTCACAAAATAAGACTTTAATTTTAAGCATGCATAATCAAAAAATTCAGGACTAACCATTTTATAGGTTTTGAACTCTGCCTGAAGCACCAATGAAAGTCTGCATATCCGGTTTTCTCTCTCTCGTTTTCAAGCTCTCATTCTCATGCATTAAAGCAGTTACAAGTTGAAAAATAAAATGACAAACAAATGAATTTATACACTTAATACCAATCCGTCAAGAATTTCAATTTATAAGGTTTTAATTTAAAATTATAAAATTAAACATAATCTAGGTTCAGGCTGTGATATAAACCTTAGTAACCTACCCAAGTTCAGGCTAGAAAACTGTAAGAAATAAAATTATCTCATGACTTACAGGTGTGAATTTTCATGTCATCCACTGTCCTCACTGTAAGGTAAAAGCACATGTCTAGCAAGAATCGCTATGATTTAAAGTAACAGATTATAGATTATACAGATTTACAATAAAAAAGTATAAAAAGATATGAATAATACTTAGATCAATAATTTAAATAGCATTATTTATGCAAGTAGTTTACAATAAATTGAGTTTGTCAAAGTAAACGTGCACGGATAGTTTGACCTGAATACACAGATTTCAATCCAGTTGATTTATGAATCTTGCATAATGACGAGGTGCAGACTGAGATTGGTTTATAAGGATGACCTGGAGGAAGTTGCTGGGCTGTTGCCCATTACCCGGCTGACTGAAAATGCCTAAGAGAGGCACCGAGACCAGGAGTTTTTCACCATTGATCAGGCCTGTTCAAATCAGGAAAAGCTTTTGAGTTAACAAGAAAAAATAACCATAGGGCAGTTGATTTACTGAATAAGGCCAGTAATTTTAGTAAAATAGAAAACAAATAACTACGAAAAATAAGAAATATCAATTTAATAATTAAGCATTAAATTCCAATTTTAACAATGGATATACACTGAAATTTTAACCCAAGATTATTGAATAGCAGGTCTTTAAAGAATAAAAGTAATTTGGTTAAAACTTAAAAATCCATTGCAAACTTGGGAACTGATCAATAAAGTTTTTTGAAATTGCAAACAGCAGTCTTGTAAGCAGACGCTCAGATGATCAAAATTCTCAAACTTTTATGTAAACTTAATGACAGCGCATTTTATGTTTTTTTAAACTATCACTTCTGACACTTTTATAATCACAGTGAGGACACTGATGAGGTTTCTCCTTAGTATGATGGTACATTATATGTAATTTTAATTTGTCACTTCTTATAGCTTTATAATCACAATGAGGGCATTTATGAGGTTTCTCCTTAGTATGGTGGTGCATTATATGTAATTTTAATTTATCACTTCTTACAGCTTTGTAATCACAGTGAGGACATTGATGTGGTTTCTCATCAGTATGATGGTACATTATATGTAATTTTAATTCATGACTTGTAACAGTTTTGTAATCACAGTGAGGACATTGATTAGGCTTCTCACCAGTATGAACCCTCATTATATGTTTTTCTAAATTACCACTTCTGACATCTTTATAATCACAGTGAGGACATTGATGAGGTTTTTCACCAGTATGATGATGCATTATATGTGACTTTAAAGTATCACTTCTAGCAGATTTATAATCACAGTAAGGACATTGATGACGTTTCTCACCAGTTTCTTCAATCTTACCAAAGGGATCCTCTCCAGCTAAAACAATAAATTATATATTAAAAAATAATAGTTTAAAAAAAAAATTAATTTATAAATTTATTTGTTCAAAAATATTTTGAGTTTGATCCGTATTTAATAGTATTAAAACATGAAAGGTCATGGGTAAAGTTAGACTTATACTGCGAATTTCTTAAAACCAGTTATGGGATATATGAGGTGATGAGGGAACAATATCAACAACCATGCTAATTGAGAATATCATAGTTTGCTGCTTCATTTTTTTTTTTAATTTGAGGGCCAAAATACAATGAAAATGAAAATAATATCTTTTTGACATATTATGGCTAGTAATTCTCTTGCTAAATAGGAAGGCAAACACCTTCATGTTCCCTTACCACATTGGGGCCAGTGAGAGGATGCACCATGCTACAGATGAGAGGGAACAGAGACAAGTAGGTTAGGTGGATTGGAAGATGAACTCCACGCTTAGCACCCTGGAGCTGGAGGGAAAAAAAGAATAAATTCTCTAAAATGTGAGACCACATATAAATATTTCAAGTTAATGCTTTACAATGAAATGTGCTAGAATGATAAAGTCCCAAAATCCTTAATGTGGAAACAATTTTGGGCGTAGAATAGTTAGAAGACTTCACATCCATTAAGTGGATAGTGAGGCAGCGGAAACTCAGAAAATTATGAGTATAAGAAATTGGAGAGCAGCACAAAATGAAGAAGAATGGCAGCTCTGTTTGGAATAGGCCTCGACTCATTATACGTTTTAGCACAATTGAATATTTGATGACGAGCTCAACCTGCCTAAAGAATATAACTATTTAAATGAAGAGAAGTGGTTAATGAGAATGGAATCTTCCTCATCAGCAATATCGATTCCAAATTATCTTGGCTTTCATATTGGATGATGGATATTGTAGATTTTTATTTATTATTATGTAAACTTTTCTTTTATTGTTATTGTGGTTATATTCCTGTAATGTTTTTTATTTTTTAATTTTTCTCACTAATACCAAGTATGTATGGCAATTTAAAAACTCTTGTATTATCATTGCTTTATGTGTTCCTTTTGTCTTTTTATTTTATCTGTGATTTCAACATATTACCTTCTCAGTGATTTATTTTCTGTTTGAATTTTGTTATTGTATTATTTTTCTTTGTTCCTCTGTCTTTTTGTTTCTGAATATTTATTCCATTTACTGGATTATTATGGACTAATGATTATTATTATAAATGAAAAGATATATTAATAAAAAATTATAAAACAAATTACTTCTGCATAAAAATAAAAAAATACCCTGTGCTGTTAGAATAAAAATAAAAATGAAAAGCTGTAATATATATGTGGTTAGTTATTTCTCTACATTTTCTAGCATTAAAAAAAAATCAAAACTTTTCATTGATTTTTTTTCTTATATTTTTTCAGATAGCATGTTTCTTACCTTTTGAGTGATCTATTTTTAAAAAAGGCAATCATAGAAATTACTAGTTAATACGGTAAATCAATTTTTAAAAAATTGTGATTCCAGAAGTGGCTCCATGGCTGAGAATCTAAATCTTAATATACTGATAGTCTTAATATCTCAAAAATCACCAAACTGTATGATAAAAAGTCATAAAGTTTTAAAAAGCCAACTGACTTCATAACTATAACGGCAAATTTTACAGTAAAACTGAGATAAGTCAAATTCAGGAAAAACTCAAATATAAATCATATTCTACATATTTCAACTACATATTACAAATTCAAGAAGAATTCAAATAAAACCTCACATTCAATATATCCCAAAGACATATAAATCCTTATTACAAATGATGTACAGCAAACAATTGATTACAAACCAGAAATATGAGAAAATATGATGATAGGATCCGGAGCCCAGTAGAACCGCGAAGTGGAAGTTCAAAGATTAGATGAATATAATTATCCATGAGGTCATCTTCGTTTTTGTATGATCTCAACTGGAAAAAGGGAATAAATGTATGATTTGTCTGTTATTAATTTTGATTTTGGGTTTAGGAAGAAGTATGATGTATTTTTCTCTATTATACAAACGTCATTTTCTAGCAAAATGAATTCATTTCTGATATGTCCAGTGAATCGCATGTTGAATTGCGAGGTTTGTGAATTAAACTTTGCCAGTATAATGGTGCCAGGTCAGTTCCTTTAAGGGCTTTGGAAGTCAATGGAGAAACATTAGATTTGAAAGTAGACTGGGAAGCAGCAGCCACTTGAAATTTGGTTGGCAAGGCATCTATGGAAGTGGTTACCTTGAGAATTTCATCTATGATTGGTTCATCCATTTCTGCAATAACTCACTGTCTTTTAAACTGATTACATGTCCAAAGTAAATTTTTTGAAATTTATGGTGTATTCATTTTAAAAATGTTTGGTTCCTTAACTGACCAAACACCTTCATTGTACCCTTTAAAGGACTTATCTTTGGTGGCAATATTGAGGCTACTGATAAAATTTCTTCTTCTTTAACAACGAATAGTTTTATATTGCTCGTCTTCACCTGAAGAGTTGTTACAAAAGCTTCAAAGGTTGCTACGTCATCATGCATACCTGCTGTTCAGATTAATGTACCCTCAATCGTGTCTGGTCCTCCTTTGCCTTGTCCAGATAATTCCATACAGCATGTTTTGTATCAGGCAGGGCTGCTTTTAGAGCATGAGCAAACATATAAAATAGCATCTTATTCCTATTAGTAAGAGAATCTGAGAGAAAGTGGACTGCTTCAATGTTACTGCAGCTTCTCGACAGACAGGAGCTAGATACACCCTAACAGCGGGAGTAGTCCATGGATTTGGATAATATACAAATGGATTTTGTAATAAGATCTGAATAACAGTACTTTCTATAGTACACCTGAACCATGTGTAACAATATCTGCCCTCTACTTCCCCTGAAATTAAAATATTGAACTTCTTTTATCATCATCATGCAGAAATTTTCGCTGAAATCACAGTGCCTACGTTTTTTTCAATGTTCTATTTAAGGAATCTACTTCTCAGAATTGATGGAGTATGATCCCTTCATGCACCATGTATCTCTTCATTTCCATTTCAAACATGACAATGACCGCCATTAGTGTGACGGATATTGTCTTTTCGAGTGTATGTATTATTCTCTTCTTACCTTTATTTGCCAGTTTCTATTACTTGTGACCCATTTTTCAAGTAAAAAGGGTTTGTCTTTATAATTTAAGAACAGGACCAGAAGAGGTGGTACGTGAAGAACAGAGACTTTGAAGGCAGAGTACACTGTTTGGATCATAGCACAAGTAGGCAGCAAGAGCTTTTGGACTCTTCTTATCAATCACCACTGCTGAATGCAAGGCATATAAGCGTTTGAGTTTACAAAAGGTTGAGTACCCAACCTTGTAACCACTTACAAAACTGTTCATAGTTGTTTTTCAAAGTGTCAAGTAGGTTCCTCTTCTACTTTTTTTTTTACTTCTAAGGTGACGTAATCTTTTTTTCTAGGGCATGTCCAAGACACATCGTCCCAATCATAGAACAACTATATGTCAGCCTTTACTGTTTGATGTAAACCTCTCACTTCTTTATTGTTGCAGAGAGCAATATCTCTAGAAAAAAAGTGGGACGTTATACCCTCAGCTTCTGTCAAAAGTATAGACTTTTTTAGATTGGCATTGTTTGGATTCCGTAATTTACAGATCAGACGCTTACTTGAATAACAGCTGGTTTCGTAGCCATGGGAAATACTTTCTGAAAGGTTTTCTAGCTACACCAGTTTTGCCTGCTTTCAAAATATTATTTACTCTTTTTCTAAGAGAGTTGGGGTCGATTTTGGTTATACGTAGGTCTCTGTTCTTGAATTTACAGATATCTCTTTGAAGTCTCTCATTTTTGGCTTTGTATGATTATCAGCCTCTGCAATTGTTTACTCCGATTTTCCTCTGCTTCTTAGCTAATGTCTTCAAGAACATTTGTCATGGAGCAAGATTAGATCCAAATCAGTCAGATCACTAAGACGTATCAAGTACATTTGTCTGTGGTGAGCTATTAGCAACTGTCAAGTTACTTAGATTGTTGGACAGTTTCAAAGTCTTCCTGTTGTTGTAAGACTTCTTCCAACGCTCCCTCCATTCTTTTTTCTGGAGTCTGTGTTCACTATTTGTCATATCTTTTACTAATTTTACTTGTTTTTTTTCCAATTTTTTCTTATTCTTCAAATGTTGTTTTTCCTGCTGGATTTTCCATAAAACAGGGTCATTCCGGATTTTTTCCATCCTTAGTTTTTCCTTCTCCCTCTTCTCCTTTAACTGCTGATCTCGGCTCTTTTTTGGAGCCATACTGCATACCCCTGTTGAAAAAAAATAAGGAAAACCCAATCTAGATGAGTATTATATAATAATAACAATAAAGATAGTTCTGTTTTGAATGTGAATGTATGTACTTATTTAAGTTACCTCAAATTGACTTAGTCTTTTTGAAGGAAAACATTAAAGAACAAAAAAAACTGGCTCTTTAATGCATTCAGTATTAAAACCCTTAGTTAAATTAATTACTACAAATGTACTCATAAACACAGTGAACTGTATTATATATTTATTACAATCAACAGTCAAGATGTGCAAAGACCAAAATGGCCACCTTGACACTTAATGAGGACAGACAGGGTTTGGTTGTTATAATGATTAAAATTAATAATCAAAATGTATTTAAACCACAGGTCAAACTAATACACAAACAGGGTCTGTTAACAAATAATAACCGTCACTATTAATAAAAATGTCCAAACAAACACATAACCTATGCAGACAGAACTGGTGGTGATGAATTATACTAAATGAAGAATAATTAACAACAACTGATTTTAAAATGTAGATCGTCGACCTATTGCTAAGGTAACTGTTTAAAAACCCTTAGCACCAGTTTCTCCTTCTTAATTATTACAATACAAATATAATGTTTATTTTCAAATAAACAAAAATTGTAACAAAAAGAATAAAAATAAATGTAATTAATTAAATGAAATACTAATACAAAGTAAATACTATTTACAACTTAATTATTAAACATGATGTTTACAGTACTATTTACAAAAATTTAAGTACTAAACTTAAATCGAATTCAATGACCAGAGTTTTTTTTTGTTCTTTTCTTGTTACTGTGCATACCTCAAACTACCTATTTTATTCCAGTTAAACAAAAAAAAAAAAGACGAATATAATAAATTATGCTTTGAATTTACTTCAAATATAGTAAATAATGAAAATAAAATTGTTTTCCGAAAAGTTCTAAACTATCAAAACCTTTACACTTTAACAAAGCTGAAAATAATTCGACTCAAAATCTAATTCAGTAAGTTTGTTTTTGATAATTCCATTAATCATAATAAGAATTTTATTTATATTTTATTGGCCTCCATAATAAGTGGAAATTTAGAAAAAACATACCTACACATGAACATCACTTTGAGTCTGCATAAGAACAAATGTGGAGTTGGCATTCCTCATAACCCTATCGTATGTCTCACAGCCCTGAATTGCGGTAAACACAAGACTGCAGGGTTGTGATGATTTTCAACTAAAGAACTCATGGTTTGTAGTGTGATGGCTGATTAAGTTCTGGCATTGAAATAATAATTCTAACTCCTAATGACTCGTAAGTTAGTTCTATCATTAGGTTTTAACCTACTCACCAAGGTTTTACGAAATTGACCAGGGTTGAGAGGAAACAGATGAAGATGTTCACGAATCCCAACAATTGGTTGCTAACCAAGTGAAAACAAATGAGCCAGCAAAACCTAGGAGGTTACAGATGGATTCGTTGGGAATGTCCCAGTGTTTTCAACCAAACTAATTTTTATATCATATACATTCTTCACAATTTGCCGAGCTTTCAAACATTCCAGGGTTGCGATGTTGAAAATATGACAGACATATACGATGTAAATTCTAAACGGTGAAGATAAATTCATTCTCCTAAAAGTACTTAGTATTACTATTACTTATGTGGAAACACCAAGTCAGATAAACATTTTTTCTCCAACAGATACATTATTAATTTTTTTCTCAGTCATGAAACTGTTTTATTGAAGAAGAATCACTAATTTTGTTTGTTTCATTTTAAATAATCAATATTAAGTTTCTTTTATTATAAAATTTTATTTTTTTTCAATTTAATAATATTAGTTATATTGTTGACCCTACTACCAGAGTCTTGATTTTATTTTTCAGTAAAAAGTCCATTACTGAAAAATAAATTAAGAAAAAGTTTAATAAGTTAGTTCCTATGATGTTGAGAAAAAGGTTTACAAGTAAATCTTCACCTATGCTAAAGCTCACCACTAAAAAATAATATCAAACGAACTCCATAACATCAAAAATGCAACTTCATTTTAGAAGAGTGTTAAAAAATTTCAGACAAAGAAGGAACTTGCAGACAATCACATACCTGTCTCCTTACAATACCAATATTATAAAAAAAATATACACTTTCATGAAGGAAAAAAAAAACAACTTAAGAGACCATAAATAATAACTTAAAAAAAAAAATCATAAAAACTACAAAACAAGTAAACACCAAACAATTTAAACAGAAATTATAAGAAAAGTTACAGCACAGTGTTTCTCAGATCCGCTATCAACAGTGCTCGTAGTCGCCTGTCATCTACAAAGGTACATAATTCAGTCCATTTCATCCATTTTGTCCTGCGGACTGGACAAAATATAAAAATATCTATAAACCATAATCCAACATTCTTTAATTCTTATAAGCTTTCAGAACTAATATTCTTACATCCTTATACCCGTATTAAAATAATTTCCAATTTGAACTTAATGATCTTTAAATTTTAAAATTAATCTTACTACTTAATTGATGTTTTACTAGAAAAATAATAGAATATCAATAAGAAAAATAAAAGAGAAAGACAAATACCTAAGAAAACAATTTAGCAATTCAGATCTGGAGAGATAGATATAATCTCAAAACCAGCCAACAATTGTTAAGATAAATCTTTCTTTTTTCTTTTATATTTTAATGGCATTGGAATTTTTCATCTATAAATTCATTTATTTGTATTCCTATTATTTTAACCATGGTTGGGGGTCAAAGTTTTTCATTTTGTGGGATGAAAAAAGACAACGCCCCAGGTCGGACTCGAACTTGCACCGCCAATAGGTCTCAGAATGACAAGACTATGGAAGTCCACCCACTGAGCTATGGAAGCCACTCAAGATAAATCTTTTTATCAATGAAAACTATTTTCTTTCATTTTGTATAGTATTTAGTATTGAAAAAAAAATGATAATCTTTTATTAAAGGATAAAAGTAAAAGAGAATGGAAGGAAAGTTTGAATAACAAAGATATATAGATAAAGGGAATAAAAGATTATAAAAATAAGAATAAATGAGATAAAATATCAACTGCTGCTTTTTGAACACCAGCTTGGTCACAAAAAGGTTTGTACAGTAAATGTGTCTCACCATCATCTGGGATATACGTTCCTCCTTCTACTTTCACAAAGGTAGGTTCAGCTACAGGAATACAAAAAAAAATAAAATTAAACTTTATATTAAATAAGAAAATATCAACTTAATTAAATGATGAGAAGGAAAAAAAATATTACTACAAATTAGTTTTCTTTTATCATGACTGAATTTCTATATAACAATTAGAATTAGAATTTAATATAAAAATCAATTCACCATAAAAAAATTGTGGTCCTTCCTCTTGATTCATATCAAGCATGTGACCTGCAACAAAAAGTTCTGACTTAAATGATAGAATATTAACAGTTCAATGGATGAAAAATATATGAAACAAAAATTGGTTACAGTTGTATGAAAATAATAAATAATAAACCAGGAATTACTACCAAAAATTTGAGTAGCCAAGATTACTTGTTTCTCTGAATATAAATGAAGCTCAGATACTAAATTAACTGCTGTTCGCTGGTACAGTAGAATTAAATAAAATAGAATTGATTTAAAAAATGTTTGTGCATATTAAGAAAAGATCGTTGGATAATATACTTCTTCACTTCTAATCTTTGCGTTTGCATCTCCTAATATTATTTTCATACAGCTTCGCAGTAATTTATCGTAAAATCCCTCTAATTTATCATAAAATTCGCATTTAATCTCTTCATCACTGGTAATAAGCCCAAGGGAGGTAACTAGAAAAAACAAAATTGATGAGAAAATAGAAGTTAGGTTGAAGGTGGGAAATGCTTGTTATTTTTTAATTTCGAAACTGCTTAGCATGTGTCTTCTATCGAAAAACTTAAAAATTAGAATTTACGAAAATATTATTCTTCTCACTGTTCTTTATGGATGCAAGACATGGCCTCTTACACTCAGGAATGAACAACGCCTTAATGTTTTCGAAAATAAAGTATTACGTAAAATATTCGGACCAAAAAGGGATGAATTAACGGGAGAATTTGTAAGACTACACAACACTGAATTAAGGGACCTACACCCGGTGAATATAATTCAAGTTATAGCATTGCGGTGTATGAGATGGGCATGTAAGGTTGTAGGGCTTAGTAACGAGTGGATTCCTAAAATGTTAATAAGCACTGAACCGACAGGTAAACGTCCGAAGGATAGACTGAAATGTAAATGGGAGGATTGCATTAAAACTGATTTAGTAGAATTGGGTTTGGAGGGGCATCACTGGAAGGATGTATGTAGAGAGCATTTAGTGGTATCGGCATCGAACCTTCGGGCTCGTTAGGCCTTCATTATTATTATGTTAAGAAAAGATCTGTGCATTTGCTTGAGATATCATGGACCGACATGGGTAAAATTGGGAATAGACTCAAGTGATGGCAATAGATTATTTTAAGTGTTCGTAATATGTATATATAGTTCGTAATTGTAAATTTATAAGTTGTCGAGGTCAGACATTTCATAAAAATTGAATAGTAATTATTATGAAGATATAATAGAAGTAATAGTAATTTTATTAATGAAGGAAATAATTAGTTTGATGCTTTTTCACTATTATAGCATTTAGTAACTAAAGTATCAAATATTCTGGAAAAAACAAAATAGCAACGATAAAACACAGGGAAGTGTAAGTGAATAGATGAAAGTTTTGATTCTCAAAGAGATAAAAATAAATGTCTCAAAGAGATATGAATAAATATCTCAGAGAGAAAATGTAAATTATGTTTTCTGGCACAAGCCTGCTCACTAGCGGGTTAACAGAGTAAATGTGTCTCACCATCTTCTGGAGCGAGCACTTCCTCTTCTTCTTTTTCTTCTTTCACATGGACAAGCCCATCTGAATGGATATGAAAAATATTTATAACGAGAAACTTAAAAGAAACTGCATATAATCAGGGGATTTGGTAAGAAAATGTAAGCTCATTTAATTGATTTGATGAAAAAATTAGTTATTGCAATATATTGATTTTTCCTTACTACAATTGAATTTATAGAGGTCAATTAGAACATACCTAAACAACACTGTATCATGAAAGAGCATAAAAGTGATAATGTTAAAAAGGTTTGAATAATAAAGAGATATATGTAAAGAGGATAAAAGATTCGGAAATAAAAATAAAATGTCAACTATTGTTTTTTAAACACCAGCCTAGACACATAAAGGTTAGTACAGTAAAAGTGTCTCACCTTCATCTGGGATAAGGGTTCCTTCTTCTACTTTCACAAAGGTAGGTCCAGCTACAGGAATACGAAAAACATTTAAAAAACAAAATTCACATTAAAAGCTTAAAAAATTAAAGAAGATATGTCAAGTTAGTTAAGCGATATAACAGAAAAAAAATATCACTACAAATTCATTTTCTTTTATAATGACTGAATATCTAGATATCAATTAGAACGTAATAAAATGTAAAAATCAATTTACCATAATGCATTTGTTCTCCTTCCTCTTGGTTCATATCAAGCATGTGATCTGTAACAAAATGTTCAGGCTTTAATGAACAGTTAAATAGATGAGTAAATATATAAAACAGAATTGATTTTAACTTACTTTGCGCTGTTAAGAATAGATCAGTGGGTTTGCTTGAAATATCATGCTCCAACATGGGTAAAATTGGGAATATATTGAAGTAATGGCAATAAATTATTTTAAATGTTCATAATATAACACTATTATATTATATTGTAAATTTTTAAGTTGCTGAGGTCTGACATTTCATAAAAATTAAATACTATTAATTATAAACGCTTAATAGAAGTAATTCGCAATTATTGCATTTATAGTACAAGAGCCCAAGAGGAGAAAAAAAGGCAGTTATTTTACCCCAATTTTTGATTACTTAATTGAAAACTATGTATAATTACTAGTCAAAATTGATGAGTCTGCCAAGTATAGGTAGGGGGAATAAAAATAGTGGCTGTTTCAAAACGTCAAAAATTTAATTTAAATTTTTATGTTAAAAATTTAATTTTTTATTTGGAGCTCTATATCTTTACAACTAGCAACAAGAATAGAAAATCTAAGAGAGCATAATTTAAAGCTATTTATGTTCAATAGTTCTCAAGATATAGCTTTTTAAAAAGCTAATTTCATAAAAATGTATGGAACATACTAAAAGATCAGTAGTTAGTGAATTTATTTTGAAAAATCTATATCTCAAAAACCATTTGAGTTACAGATGTCTATTAGCATTCAAATTAAAACTAGTTAAATGTACTATAAAGTAGTTTATGATGTTTATTTTTGTAGGAGTTATATTATTCATGATTATTATTGCTAAAATAAATTGATTTATAGTTGTTCAGACAAATTTTCATTCGCCAAATTTATATTCATAAGTGAATATAATAAAAAGTACTATCCCAACGAAGATAAGTGTAAAGTAAACTACTTTATAGTAAGTTAAATTTCCTTTATTTTGAGGGTTGGCAGACATATGAGCGTCTCATTGGAATTGAGATATTTTTTTTTTAAATCCAACATTTTATATGAAAAAATAGAAATTAACATTTTGTGAGTTTATTTTGTCAAATATCATAAAAACTACTACTCCTACAAAGATAAACATTATTAACTATTTTATAGTAAATTTAACTAGCTTTAATTTGAGTGCAGACAGACATCTATACGTCCAATGCTTTCTGAAATAAAGTTTTTCATAAATCAAACTTATTGTCCGGACAACTATAAATCAATTTATTTTAGCAAATATCATGAAAACTACTAAACCTACAAAGATAAAGGTCATAAACTTCTTTATAGTCCATTAAAATAGCTTTAATTTTAGTATTAATAGACATGTGTACATCACATAGTTCCTGAGATATAGATTTCTCAAAATAAATTAACTAATCATTCAGTAGATTTTTAAGAAATGTTGCTTTTTAAAAAGCTATATCTCGAGAACTATTGGACGAAAATAGCTCTATTAGGACTAATATTTCAGAAAATATACTCTTCTTTAAATAATGTGCTCTTAGGTTTTCCAGAGTCGTTGATAGTTTTTAAGATATAGAGCTCCAAATGAAAAATTAAGGTTTTGAAACAGCCGTCATTTTTTATTCCCCCAACCCATACTTGGCAGACTCATCAATTTTGACTATCAATTATACATAGTGTTTACATCGGGACCTGCTCGTGCTAAACTGCAGGTGTCCCGAGTGTAATTTTGCGATTATAATTAAATGTGTGGAAAAGGGAGGCTGAAGATTGTGAGACACTTTCTACTCATAACAACATGCATATATTTTTGTTTTATTCAATTAGTTAGTTCCCTATAGGGGCAATAATGATTAATGTGAGTTAGTTCAGAATTATTTATCTATAATAGTGTAACAATAGAGGATTGGGGTCTCATATATTCTATTGGCTTATCTGAGGGCTGTTGGAAGTTCGCGTCTGAAGAGATGTCTTTGTTCCTCCGTGGCTGGCCAGCGTGTTCTGTACCGTGCCGTGATGGTAGGGGTAGGCCAGGTCCTAGCTTGCATACTGCATAGGCTGGGGCGGCATTGCAGTCGCGGCGTCTTCGGGGCCTTCCGGTGTTCGCAGCAAGGGGGGGCCATCAGGAAATGAGACCCCCGACCCCGACTTTATATAAATTCAAAAAAGCAACGGCAAAAATTGGATTACTTAAATCCGACACATAGTTTTCATTAAAGTAATCAAAAATTGGGATGATAAACTGCCTTTTTTCTTCCCGGCTCTTGTACTATTAGTAATTAAAGTGTCAAATAACCTAATAAAAAACTAAAAAAAAAAGGAAAACGAAATTAGCAATAACAAAACTCAGTAAAGTGTAAGAGAATGGAAGAAACTTTTGATTGACAAGGAAATGTGAGTAAATATATCACAGAGAAAATGTAAGTTGATATTTTCCGACACTAGCCTGATCACTTAAAGGTTAGTTGAGTAAATGTGTCTCACCATTATCTGTAGCGAGCATTTCCTCTTCCTCTTCTTCTTCTTCTTCTTTCATATGGACAAGCTCATCTAAAGGGATATAAACATATTTATGACAAGAACATAACAGAAACTGCTCATTACACAATCAGGAGATTTAGTTAGAAAATGTAAACTCAACTAAGTGATGAGATGGAAAAAAATTATAACAACATATTAATTTTTTCTTATCATAACTGAATTTATAGAGATAATTCAGAACATATCTAAACAACACTGTATCAAGAAAATGCATAAAAGTGATAATGTTCAGAAGGTTTGAATAACAAAGAGATATAGGAAAAGAGGATAAAAGATTTAGAAATAAAATGCCAATTGCTATATTTTGAACGTAAAGGTTAGTACAGTAACTGTGTCTCACCTTCGCCTGGGATAAGCGTTCCTCCTTCCACTTTTACAAAAGTAGGCCCAGCTACAGAAATACAAAAAAAAATTAAACTTCGCATTAAACTTGATGTACTAAAAAAAAAAAAAAAAAATCAAATACTAATAGGAAAAATATAGGAATAGACAAATATGTAAGAAAACAATTTAGCAATTCAGATCTTGAGAGAAAGATGTAATCCCAAAACCAGCCAACAATTGCTAAGATAAATCTTTCAATCAACGAAAACTATTTTCTTTCATTTTGCATATTATTCACAGTAAAAAAAAAATCTTTTGTTGATAAATATTTGAAATGGTTATTAAAAATTTAAATTAATCCAAACCATTTACAATCACAGCTCTACTGTAATGAGATAACAAACAATTAAAATATAAGAAGATGGTCAGGGTTGCAGTAAAAAAAAATAACAAATAGTTTACAAGTATTTTAATGCACGACGTTTCGCCCCACTTTGTAGGGCTGTTCAAAGCAAACGGATGGACAGCTAAAGGTTGAACAGACCAGGTGAAGCCCTACAAAGGGGGGCGAAACGTCGGACATTAATATGGTTTTAAACTATTTGTTCTTTTTTTGATCGCAACCCTGACCATCTTCTTACATTTAAATTTTTACGGTCAACTATCTAACAAATATATATAATATGATGCTGTTCAACCTTTCGCCTTGAACAGCCCTGATGAAGCCCTACAAAGTGGGGCGAAATGTCGGACATTAAAATAGTTATAAACTATTTGTTCTTAACTTGATTTAGTGAATGACAACAATTTCTTCCTTATTACAATATAATAATTTATTTCATATTACACAGCAACGCTTCGGGAGGTTTCCCCTATCTTCAGGCTGCTGATAACAAAAAACTTATATTTAACATATAATTATTCTCCTATTAGTCTTATTAGCTAATATCTTATAATATTATTGTCATTAATGAGTAAAAAATTTTTCAATAGTCCTACATAGCAGGAGAACAATTACCTTTCTTCAGAAACTTGATGTACCTTTCTTCAGAAAGGTAATTGTTCTCCTGCTATGTAGGACTATTGAAAAAATGTTTACTCATTAATGACAATAATATTATAAGATATTAGCTAATAAGACTAATAGGAGAATAATTATATGTTAAATATAAGTTTTTTGTTATCAGCAGCCTGAAGATGGGGGAAATCTCCCGAAACGTTGCTGTGTAATATGAAATAAATTATTATATTGTAATAAGGAAGAAATTGTTGTCATTCACTAAATCAAGTTAATACCTTAAGATTCTTCCAGTCAAAGGATTATTATATTTGTTCTTTTTTTGACCGCAACCCTGACCATCTTCTTATATTTAAATTTTTACGGTAAACTATATATACATATATATAGATAACAAAAAATATTTATAAGAAAGTTAAATAAAACTTTCATTTCATAATCAAGGGATTTGGTAAGAAAATTTAAACTCAATTAAGTGTTGAGATGGAAAAAAATTATAACAACTTATTAATTTTTCCTAATCGTAGCTGAATTTATAGAGATAAATTAGTACATATCTTAACAACACTGCATTAAGAAGACACATAAAAGTGAAAAAGAATGGAAGGAAGGTTTGATTAACAATGAGGTATAGGTTAAGAGAATAAAAGCTTTTAGAAATAAAAATAAATGAGATAAAATGTCGACTGCTGTTTTTTGAACAGCTACAGCCCTGTTTCATAATAAAGTACAGATTAATACTATTAATCTTGTATATATGTATATATAGTTAACCGTAAAATTTGATGTATAGGAAGATGGTCAGGGTCGCGGTCAAAGGAGAAACAAAAATAGTTTACAACTATTTATTTTCAGACGTTTCGCCCCACTTTGTAGGCCTTCAACAGGGCTAAAAAGATACAAAATGATACAATGATAATAATAAAATATAAAGATAAGATACAATGATAAGAATAAAAATAAGTAACAATGGCATTTTTCGTCATATCTTTATCACTACTTCCTGTATACGCGACGTATTTTAAATTGAAATAAAACCGTTGAACGGGTGGTGGGAGGAACCAGCTCCCCACTCCTCCATGCTTCCGCTTCATTGTTGCCTACTGTTCACCCATTTGTTCTGAACAGGTAGGTTGTATTGACTTTTTCTTTGTTAATTTATTATCATTTTATATCTTTATTTTTACTTATTTATGTATAATTATTATTTTTTCGTGACGTTTATTTAATCTCATATTTTTTTTTTTTTCCTTCCCCGTATTGTTTTTGTTTTATGTACATCTCCTGTATTTTTTAACTGTATATTTTACGTATTTTTATATAAAAATTTTTACTCTTGCTATTGCTACTTATTTTTATTCTTATCATTGTATTTTATTATTATCATTGTATCATTTTGTATCTTTTTAGCCTTGATGAAGCCCTACAAAATGGGGCGAAAAGTCGGAAAATAAATAGTTGTAAACTATTTTTGTTTCTCCTTTGACTGCAACCCTGACCATCTTCCTATACATATTAATCTTGTAGTTTGTAAATGGTGTAATTTCACTAACTTATACAATTCTCTCAAATAATTTTTTACTTTTAAAATCATGTAATATCACTGATAGTCATCCCTATGTGAAACAAAATGTATTAGGGCTTGTACTTTATAGTTTGTGTACTTGTATTTATAGACTAATACAATTAGCTTTCATTATGAAACAGGGTCATAGTACATTAAATGTGTCTCACCTTCATCTGGGATAAGCATTCCTCCTTCTACTTTCACAAAGATAGGTCCAGCTACAGAAATACAAAAAACATTTCAAATAAAACAATAAAAAAAAATTCATCTTACAAACTTAAAAAATTAAAGAAGAAAATGTCAACTTAGTTAAGTTGTCAATGTTACAATAAAATCGGAAGATATTATAATTATTTAATCTGGATTATCTCTCTAGGAAGTCTGGTGAGTCAATTCTTTAAAAATGTTTTGAGGTTAATCACTTTCATTTTTTGATGTGGGAAATCATGAGGTTTTTATAGTGCATGAATATGGGACAGTGGTCCCGAAACGTTGTACAATATCATGAATAAATAATTCATTCAAAAAATGAAAGTGATTACCTCAAAAAATTTTAAAAGAATAATTATTTAAGACATTTTGTTTTAAGTAAAAGAAAGATGATGTAACATAAAATATTTTATAACACAGGGTGTTAATAGATATAAATTATTTGATATTCATAAGGAAGTAATAAAAAAAATAAAATCAATTAAGACACACATTTTACATAATCAAATTTCTTTATTCGTAATAGTAAGTGAATCAAATTATTAGGATGTTTTATTTAGTTCCCAACAATTCAGTTCCCATAATAAAAGAGAAATATTTAAAGTATTGGTGATGCAATGAATTTCAGCCCATTATACATGGGTATAAAATCACGGTATACATGGGAAAAAGGAGGCGGATCGACTTGCATGGTCAGGGGCTAGCCAAATGGCCCGAAGCGCTATCACTGAAATTACAGAGGAAAGGAGTAGAAGAGAATGTGGGGGGCAAGAACTAGGCGGCATTGCTAGACCAATGGTTCCATTGACTCAACCAAGAGCAGTGGCAGTGACATGCTTCAGGTTGGCCACTGGGCATCACTATCTGCGGCACCGCCTGAAGTGGATAGGAGTGACAGTCTTCAGACTGTGTCCTGTGTGGAGATGGTGAGATGACCACTAATCACATAGTTACATGCATGGCAACGTCAGACTTAATTTCAGACAGGAGTTATGTGAATAAAGCTAAAGTATACTGGGCTGTACGAAATAAAATGGCAGAAATGCCTCCTTTGGCATAAGAAAAATAATTTTAAAAAAAAAATTCAATGGTTATATGGAAGAGTAATCAGTACTGTTGTCACTGATGAGTACAGCAGAAATTATCCAACAAAAAATATGAAAAAACAAACCAAAAATTTTAGGTAAATCATCCTTTACAGTTAGGGTTTTTATACTCTGAGAGTCTGAGAGAGTGAATTAGGGAGAATAAATTTGTCAAGTAAATGAAATAAAATGAAATTGTTAAATGGAAAAAATTAAAATAAAATATTTTTATTTAGTGTATAGACGAGTATTGATTATAAAAGGAAAAGGTAGGAAAAATAAATTTTTTTGTTATATCAAATAAACACAGAGATCAAAAAAAGTATTTGTACAGCATTTATTTTTTAGTTTAATTAACTTTATTTTTCAGTCAAACACTATTACATTTTTTATTGTGCAACTCTATTTGAAAAATAAATATTTACATGAAAGAAACAAGACATAAATTACAAATATAATTATTACATTAAAAAAAAAACATGTTTTTCTTGGGCCAAAAATGTATTCGTACAATTAAATATTATTTCAATATTATAAAAAAATTGTAAATAATTAATACATATGTATGTAACTTAATATTTTATGTGAAGTCCCTTGGCATTTACTATAGCATGACACCTTCTAGGCATCGACTCCACAAGATTTTGAGTCACCTCCTTTCCAATTTCGTTCCACACTGTCTTCAACTTAACTATTAGTTTTTATCTCTTTGAACATTTAAAAGATCGAACTTTTTTTTTTCAATAAAGCTCAAAAATTCTCTATTTGGTTCAGATCAGGGGACTGAGGAGGTGTAGGGAACACTCTACGGGCATTGTACAATAACCATTCACTTGTTTTTCTTGCAGTGTGTTTGGGATCGTTATCTTGTTGAAATAAATAAGTTTGTTCAATTCCTAATTTTTCAACTTTTATTTTAATGCTCTCATCTGAGAACAAAATATTTTTCCAAAATTCCAAAGGCATGTTAGCGTTTTCTTAAGCGAAATTCAACCTCTTGAGATGGTTTTTCTCAGTAATAAATTTCTTCTTCCTGAGTGATCTTTTGTAGCCTCCCTCATGAAGCACACTTCTTACATTTTGGGATGTAACTGATTTGCCAGATGTTGTTTCTAAATGTTCTGCTAATTTCCTGGCACTAATTTTTGGATATTTTACAGCAACTTGTACAATATCTCTGGCTTCCCTAGTAGTTATCATTTTAAGCCGCCCTGAGCGTTTCATATTGTTAGTATATCCAAATTTAAACTTCTTTATTATATATTGTACAGTGGAATGACTCCATTTAACGCGTTTAGCAATTTCTCTAAAACTGAAATCATGTTGGAATAAGGAAACAATTCTATCTTTAATGACGAAACTCAACTCACATGTTTTAGGACCCATTTTGGGAGCTGCAAAGTCTTAACTGCCTTGATGTATTTCTATTAGTGAGAGTTATCAGTTATCCTTTGAAGCTAATAATCCACAACCAGTCCTGGGATTGTTTTGACTTGTATGAATACTTTTTTTGACCCAAAAATACGTGCTTGTTTTAAATAAAATAATAATTACATTTTTAATTAATATCTTGTATGTTTTTTGTTTTTTTCATTAAAACAATTATTTTTTAAAGAGAGTTGCACATTAAAAATTTTAATAATTTTTTACGAAAATAAATGGTGTAAGAATACTTTTTTATCACTGTATATGTATTGGGATCATCTGAAATTCTCACTAACTAAATAGTACAAAAACTTTGAATGGATAACACTGTAGTTGAAAGTAAAACACTGCAATAGTTCAAAAAGTTTGAATGTATAATGTTCCAACTAAAGGCGGATATTACAAAATAGAAAATTCTAGAAAGGATTTCCTTACCAGCTTCTTCCATTGCTAATAACAACCTAAGCAATGTCAAAAGGAATTCAAAACTTCAACAACAGGTAAGGAACTACAGATGGGAGATAACCTATCTGCAAAGAAGAGGTATAATTGAGTGATTGAGCTGTCAGGCCCAATGTAGCCAAAGAAGAGCGGGCTCCAAAGGCATGTTAGGGATGGAGTGGACGCAAGTCATAGTTTTATAGATAATCAAACCCTTTGTTTAGTATATTGTTAGTGTTAACGCCATAATATAATTACATTGTAAATAGTATTGTTAGTCTTTAGTTTTATAGTTTTATTAGTATTTAATTTAGTTACATTTATTTTTATTTGGATTTAGTTATTTGAAAAGAAAAATGTGTAATTATATTTGTTTGTAATAATGAGTAATAGAGACAGTTGCTAGGGGTGATCATTGTTGCTAAGATGCGTCACCTATCTACGGACCAACCAACTCATCTTAGTTTTTTAGGGCAGTTGCGACTAATTAGTGGGCCTGATAGCGTCCTCAGCAGCCCTGTCTGCGTTTGGTTGATAATAGTTTGGACATTTTTAGTGAGTCATTACAGTTCGGAACCAGACCTTTTCTGCGTTTCTGGCCTTTGAGTGCAATATGAGTTGTTGCTGATCAATCGGCTCGTATAATTAATAAAAACAACTAGACCCTGTCTG
>NW_027112045.1:56648-59008 GCF_000696795.3 Halyomorpha halys
TGTAAAGGGGACGGGAAGCAGCTAACTGACCAATTTATAATCAATATTTAATTTTGTTTTTAAGTAAAAATTAACTGCTGTTTGCCATCGAAGAATGAAAAAAGTTGAGAGTAACAGAGCTCCATCACTACTTATTTATATCAAAACATATTTTCCCCTCATTTTAAATTGTAAAACAAATATAATGTTTCATATAATTGAAAATAAAGGGTACTTAATATTATATCAGAATTATAATCAACGTTTTATGTTTTTATTTTTGCTAAATTCCATTCCACAAACGACCTATCTTGTGGTAGACTTTCTTTCCTCCCAACTTCCTTCGCCAGCTGCACTTTCAAGATGCCCGAACAAAAAACATTCGGGGCAGGACTTAGTCCATCTCCATCATCTCCGGATCCCGAAAATCCGAGTCTCCTCACCAAAAAGTTAGGTCTCGATCTCGTTTAAGGCAGGAAACTGCAAGCAATCCAACTAAAAACTCGAACACCACGCTTGCTTCTACTAGCCCCTAAGCAATCACCTCTACATTATCGAATTATATCCTATCGAAAAATTCTATTTTATCTATATCGGCTGAGGGTCGGACGAATGCTTTACTCGACACCGTAATGGAAAGTATTCGTGATTATTGGGGTTATTGACACGACTTGCGAATCAATAACCAGGTCATCTAAATGGGATAGTAGAGAGATTTCATACCCTAGACCTAGCTGATACACATTTTCAAATATCCTATGCGTGGGTAGTTTTAAAACCGAACAAGGGGCACCTAGGGCGCTCGAGACCATTTTTGGTTTGATCTTACTGGGGCCAATTAACGATAGTTCACACAACGAAGGTCCATAATGTAGTACTATGCTACGAGTTCTCGCGACTTTAGACTAAATTCTGTGAAACAGAGCAAGTCGCGATCGTTATAAAATCAGATCCTTTGCTCAATGTGAAGAGCATTTTGCGAATTCCCATTCACGTGATGAAGTCGGTAACTTCACCAAGAAAGCGGTTTAGCGGTCACTGTTTAGCGGTAACCCGCCGGTACTGAGTGATTTCAGACACGGAGCCCTCTGCCACATTAAAACATAAAAAGGAAATTTGATTTGGTGGCCATAAATCCAGGAAAAGGGGGACTAGATAAGCTCTTGGGAAGATTTTCATCGATTAATCGTGATAAGGAGCGTAGACGCCCCGACTCCATCCTGATAATATCATCCATTACCCTCTGGTAAGCTGCTACTCCATTGGTAGCACCAAACGGAGTTCTTAGGAACTCGTATAACTGTTTTTTTTTGCGTGAAAAGCTGTAAAGGGCTTTTCTTTCGATTTGACGAGAACATCATGGTAAGGATTAATAGGTTAATACTACTGAATGATTATTGGGAGACATTGTGTACTATACGTGGAAGAGAGTACGTTTCTCGGATTGCTAACTGGTTTATAATATGAGAGAAGCCGATCCGATCACCTTTATCTTTTCATGATTGCTGTGCAACGTAAAGGCGGATCCACATGTTGGCCGTCCGTCACGAATCGGAGGCTTGAACAAATGCTCGGTAAACAAAGAGCGGACCATCCACATGTCAGTGTTATTCAGAGAGGCAAGCATGGCGGACGTACAAGTGGTTTCAGCCACTGCACTGGAATTATATTATTTTTATTACAAAAAAAAGAAAATGAAAGGAAATTAAATATAAATAAATAAGATTAAATATAAAACGTATTATAAAAAGTACCAACAAACACTTTTAACCTCCTAACAGCTCTCAGTTGCAACTAGACAGAGAACAATGGTGAAGATGCTACACGAGCGCTCTCACGAACCCGTTAGATCAGTGTCCGAAAAACCGACTCTCGACGGATCGGCAACGAGCTTAGGCCAACTCGTACAAGCCACCCATCCCATGCTCGTGCATGTCTGAGTTCGCCATGGCTTGGCCAACATGTAGAGGCCCCTTAACGAGTGCTTGTGTCCTCCAAGGTGAATGGCTGGGTTGAATTATATCTTTTAACAGCATGCGGTCCGTTTCAGTTTGAATGAACTCAAAATTTTCAGAGAAATAAGAAGATTGCTCTTGACTTGGTGACAACTGGCTTTCATCCTTCAATGAGTGGTGAAAAGAAGGATACTGGAACTATAGTAGCGAATGTCAAGCTATAAATTTTAAGTCAAGTAAATACAAAACTTGTACAAATGTTTGGCAAACAAAGGAAGCAACAAACGTCGGTATTCAGACGTTTGTTTTTTTCGGCTTTTACATTCAATTTACCGTTTTAATTATAAAAAGGAAGGAAGGAGAAATGAAAGGAAATGTAAATATCAGCAATGTAAGTTGTAGATGACAAAAATCATATAAGTATAT